>NW_017100242.1:2244303-2245674 GCF_001263275.1 Habropoda laboriosa
TTACGGTTTTTCATTAATATTATTGTTTATTATCATTTTCCTGTACAATTTTCATATGCATCCGGAAGGGAACATCTTTGGCTATATTCTCATATAATTTTTATTAATATATACTATGTAGTTTGATAGTTATTGAACATTATTCGAGGGAATGCTACACTCGCCGAATTCAAGCGTATCGCTTTTCTGACAATTTAATGGAATTTCATGGAATTAGACGATATATTCTGTACTTTCAAGCTTGTAGAATGTAGCACGGACTTTCCTTTATATTCTGCAATAATTTTAGTAGCCATAAGTGATGTGGTTTATTAGATATTAGCAATTGTTTATAACATTTGACTGTACTCGAGTACGACGAATATGGGACTCTTTCATGTAATATTTAATAACTCTTAAACTAAACCGAATATGTTAATAAAAATTACATGAGAATGTAGCCAAAAGAGTTGCATTTCAGGTGCGTATAGTTAGTTGCACGAGAATTTAGCAGAAAGCTGTGAAATTATTGAAAAATCGTAAAGGTGCTTGTCGGTATGCGGTATCGTTCCCGACATCACGTACTAAAATTATTAATAACTAATTATTGAAAGGGTTTAGAGCACTAAAAACTATATGTGAATGTTGCTAAAGGTTCATACTACATTCCTCAATTCTAAAAGTTTATAAATTCATTGCAAATATTGAGTTATTAATGATTTTTCACAGACCTACTTGATTTGGGCCTGGAAGGCGGAAAATGGCGGCCCACCAGCCAATAGGAAACGTTTTATCTCTATCCTTGTCGCACACTAGTGCTTTCCTTGTCTAATACCGCTGTGTATATGCTGTGGTCCTATTAGAAAATCTTAGTTTGAGTCACCAGACGCGAGATGGCGTTAGCCTCGCCCTCTCACTTTTTTCTGTCCTTGTCTATCCATATTGCTTTCCTTGTCTAACACACGGTACTATTGCTATCCTTGTCTATCCCTATTCCTTTCCTTGTCTAACACATGGTACTAATACTATCCTTGTCTACCCCTATTCCTTTCCTTGTCTAGCTCGTTTCTCTCTCTATATATATAGTACTATCCTGGTCATCGTTATTATATTTAATTGATTCTTGTAATAAATTTTTAATTGCTCTAACATTACTAATAATGTCTATAGTAAAATATAGTTTGTGACTTATTTTCAAGTACTTTAATTATACTGTAATTTGTGTTTCTTGTTAAATAACAATTTAGATGGAGGTTTATAAGTCTTCCACTAATTATAAACAAGTATCTAAATTGTTATTTGACAAGGGACTCTAATTATTCTATAATTAAAATATTTGAACATAAAGTTGAAATTTTATTTTTCTATCTATGTACTCACCATGAATAATGT
>NW_017100242.1:2245714-2247762 GCF_001263275.1 Habropoda laboriosa
GTAATAAAAACGAGCTTGTTCTACTGCTGTCGAGATATCATCAAATTTCTATTCACTTCATCCAATATACATACTTCTTTACATGAGGATTTAACAAAGCAGAATCTTTTACATCTGTCGACATTACCATCTTCGATGATTGGATTGTATATAATTCCTAAACTCTCCGCTTTATATCGTAGAGGGCATAACAAAACATTTGATTTTTTACATGATCGGTATTTCAGAATGTTGAACACAAAAATTCGGTAGATGTTAAATCTATCCTATATCTCGTCTGTAATAGTGCATAATAAAAATGTAATATTTAATAAATAATACCTTTAAATAACAAAATATGATATTATGTTCACAGCAGTACAAAAGAAATTATAAAACCATAATTCAAATAATTTAAAATTTAATAAAAGTAATTTCAAATTTTCAGTGAAAATAAATGTGTGCATACTCATGTAAACTGTTATCTAATGTCGATATTGTTGGTATCCTCCGTACCGAATAAGGAGCAAGAATAGATTGAAATTCAGTCCGTTATTAACGTATTTTTGCTCGGTAGTGCTTTTCAATTAGTGCACATTTAGTTGTCTAAGATTCAATACGTAGAAGTGTAGTGCAAATACGTGGTGTGGTATTTTTACCGAACATTTAAATTGAAGTTTCGTATTCATTTAAAATCGAAGCGTGTTCGAAAGATGAGTGTCCGTTGGTCGTTACGATTATAAAATTGCTCGTATGTACAAAGTACATATTAGGCAACTGTCGTTTATGTGATTAGTGTCGTTTTCTCGTGTCGTGAAAAGTGAGATTAATGTGCAACGAGTGCCTCAATGAAGGACCATACTATCTGTGAGTGTACTTCAAGATTTTGCATGCTGTGATTAATTGTGGATGTTTCGAAGAAAACTTTTTGGCGCCCTTCGTGTAGCCCTAACCTCCCATCAAGTACGTAACATATGTTTTTTTAAATTTAACGAATTGGATAGGTTTAAAATGAAGTGTATCGTTATTTTATTCATTGAAATTGGGCTAATACATGGTTTTCTATTCATTTTGCGTACATTTTTATGTATTTAGTTCGGAGAGCATGTTTCTTAATATCAGAAGGGCACGTTGCTATTACTTTTCCTTCATTTATCGATACTTCTATTGAATCGCAAAAAATCTATCATGCACAGGTTAATTTGATATACTTAACTACTTTGTATTAAATTTGATTAACAACTTAAGTATGAAACAATATCACGTCAAGATTATATAACAAGCAACTGCCACTCACAGTGCCTTATTTTATACTTTTATTATTCAACAAGCTATACTTAATCTAATATTAATTATAAAAGATGAATTAATTTTTAACGCAACATCTATAAATATATTCGACGCATATAGTAAGTTATGTAATATAAAATATCAGATTCTTACGAGATGAAGGATAATCTTTTCTGAAATTTAACCAAAGATTATTCTGAAATTATTCAATAGTAATTTATTAAGAATTTCACGAATTTTAAATTAACACAAAATAACTTCGAACTTTTCAACATCCGAGTAACCTCTTGAGCGATCAATTTGCGAATGATTAGAAAGCCATTTCATATTACACGTCCTAATAGCATCATACCTAAATTCATTCGTCATGCTGTGGATGCAAACCAATTACAAGATAATCGATACTAATTAAAGATAAATGTTTCGAAATCTGACAACTATGGTTGAACTGATCAGATTCTCTAAAGGCAAATTTAGTACATTTTTATTAAAGAAGAAAAAAAGGATATATTGCGTGACTAATGAAATTTTACTTTAATTATTGCGTTTAATGAATTAGAAAAAAATAAACAAATGAAACTCTCTACATTTTTATTACTAAATGTAACGATTGCCTAATGCTTAAGTATTTAATACTTGAATAATAGTTATATATTAAAAGAAAAAATTATTTGAAGATGAAATCATTCTTTTTCATTGACCAAATTTTACTTATTATTGAAAATAATAATTAATTTGTACGAAGAGTGCATAAAAGATATTCGATTACTTTAATTAAT
>NW_017100242.1:2267667-2307943 GCF_001263275.1 Habropoda laboriosa
ATTTCTGTTTTCTTTTTTAAATCGGTACAATATTTGATATAAAAATTTAAATCGGTATATCTGGTTACATTAACTATGGCGTTTCTTGCAATTATGCTCGTTTCAATTTTCCTATTTTAGAGTAATAAATCTAAAATAGTAAAACTCATAATTTATATCACAATTTATCTTTAAATTTCTCATCTTTCTTGCTAATGCAATTTTTATTCCTCTAACGACCCAATTTAAAACCACCTTCAAATTTCAATTCCTCAATTTTCCATCGTATAAATATTACACTTTTAAATATTTACTATTAAACATGCAAAAATTTCAAAAAATTGAATTTACCACTTTCACATATTACGTTTATATACTAAACATAAAATAATAAAACTCATATATCATAATTCACTTTTAAATTTCTCATTTTTCTTGCTAATGCGATTTTTCTTTATCTAACGACCCAATTTAGAACTACCTTCAAATTTCAATTCCTCAATTTTCCATCGTATAAATATTACACTTTCAAATATTTATTATTAAATCTACAAAAATTCCAAAAAATTGAATTTATCACCAATGTTGCGTTGCAAAAGCAAGAATTTTGTGAAATATGTACTTTATCTCACAACGAACGAAAATTTTTGATTTAATACACCCAAAGGGAAAATTCAAAAGACGAAAAATCGAAAAATACACGACTTAGGCCACTTTCACAATCACCAAAGCAAACACACTAATAAACCTACACATACGTGTGTACAGAGATGTGTATAGATGTAACAGCGGATCGAGCTGACATTCGGCGTACGCACACGCTAAAACCATTGACATCCGAAACATATTTACGATCGATAATCCTCATAGCTGGAAAGAAATATGGATATCAATGACGCACTGCGAAAAAAGTATTCCCTCGCAGATATATGATAGTGGATATAATCCTTCGATATCTTATCTTTTATGGGTGTTATTCATTTATAAGCGCTTTTGGATCACGTTCAATTCCTCTCTCTCTCTATCACCCTTCTATTTTCTCCGTGAAGCCGAACGTTCGGCGGCACCCTTCCATGTAGAACCATTGGTTCAGCTTTACTTCTTTCCCATTTTTCATTAGCACAATCAAACTGGCTGTACCCGAAGAAACAATAGCTCCTTGCCGGACTCACCCGTTTCGGCGGCTTTCCACGCCGAAGAAAAAACCTATAGATTATCGAGGGAGTCGATTGGTGTTTGTTGGCACTTGTTCACCCCCTTTTATGTACTTTCAAAAGTCTCCGAGGTGGAATCTTTATTTCTTTATACACTTGGACCACTTTTCTTGATCTTACACATTCTCTGTCTCTTTATGTTTGTCGTAGTTTTCGATTTGTTTCAATTTTGAACAATTTTAGTCGTTTGGGAGTATAAGGATGAAGGATTTTGCTGAATTCTAGGGTGGTCTGTTGACATCTTCTGAACTCTGCTGAAATTTAACAAAATTTACACAAATTTACTAAAATTTGCTGAATTCTACTAAAATCTATCGAAATCTGGGACTGTCTTTCCCAAGGAAAAGACGTATTTCGCCATTCGCAATCACGCATACGCACACTCACAGTGTTTTTTTTTTAATTAAACATATCTCTTATAGTTTAAACCTAACTCTTAGCCTAAACACGCCTAGTTTAACGCTAAAATCGTACAGTAGGTGTCCTTCACATCTATCGCAAATATTGAAATTTCCAGAAAAACTAAACGTATATATCACTGTTCCTAAAGAGATCAAGGCGCAACACTATTGTTAATGCCCGTGGTTGTGGCGATGAACTTTCGAGCCTTGTAGATGTTTGCACGATGTTGTGCCGTATAGATACTGGTTCGAAGGACCACCCAAATGATTGGGACTTGTAAAAACTGATCTATGGTATCGCGTGATGTGAGCTAGTTGCTCCTTGGGTCTCCTTGTTCGTGGTGGTTGAACGACTACTCGACGACTCAACTCTCCGACGTCGCGTCTCGGACGTCCGTGAGAGGGATTTTTGTTGGGACACGCTGATTGGTTAATGGTTAACGATTGCATTTGCCAATCAGCGTGTCTAATATCGTCTTTACCGCCCTTAGCGCGCTGTCACCTTGGAAGGGTGGGAGACGGTCGCGAGGGGTGGGCGGAAGGTCCCAAAAATCTGGAATTTCCTCCGGGTGACTAATCGGCAAGCGGACCGTTACGGAAATTCGTGGTTTATGGCATGTTCGTAGGCTATTGAGCGCGAGGGACACAAATTACTAAAAATCTAGCAAAGCAATTCTAGCGACCCTCGCAGGATGTAATTAGACCCGTGCAAGCAGTAAACGAATATCCTCAACTCAAAAATAACCGTTCCCGGTCGATCGTGCCATAACCGTTTCTACAGAAAACCTAACAACTATAACTTAAAAAAAAAAAAAAAAACAGACGTTTCTGTTACCACTTAACGATAGAATTCCATCACACGCGAGTGATCAAGCATAATTTCTGTTCCAAAGGTATCTGTACATCTACTTAATCGTTATTCTCTAATTACGGCGCAACGGCGATGCTTTATTACAACAGTTGATCGTAGGGAAGACGTCTGGTAGTAGCACATCGGAAACGGGCGGCAATGGGCGAGGGTAATCGGGGCGGCTTTAATTATCCCGTGGCCTTCTAACGTGCAATTAATTCTGAATGCGGTTTAGTTTAGCGAACGAAGAGCAAACAATGTATTAGACCTTCAGACCGCCTAAATGTAGGCGGTTATGTTGAATCGAAGAAGGGAAGGGTAAACGGGGTGGGAGGTAAAGATAGAGAGAGGTTAGGCCACTTTACGCAAATAGTATGGATCCTACAGATAGCGCATACTTCCCGCAAACCCCTACCGCTATCGTCCGTTACTCCGTCACCCTTCTCGCGCGCTCTTTGCATCTTCACCGCCTATACTCTATCGCCTCTGAACGCGGGGTTAATGCTCTGTGAATTTGTGATTGCCTCTAATGCAAATCCAAGGTTTAGCACGAGCAGCGTACTCGACCCTGCTAAAAACAGGCTTTCGCGAAATCAACGAATCTCTTTACTCTACGCGTGTACCAATTGCACCTTTGTACAATTATAACGCCACTTACGATCATGCTTCGCCGTGAATTTCTGCGTTTCCCGTTGCACCCTTTGTGCCGGGGGAATTTTTGCGCGAGCGCATTGGTGGCGATATTTAAATTGTCCGATCGTAGGTGTTAGGTCATTCTGAAAGTTTTCAAGGTTTTAAGCCGTTCGTTTTGAAGAAATGTAACTGGTTTGGAAATAAACGGTTTTGTTTAAAATTTGGGAATTATATGAAATTAGAATGTTTAATTTCAACGGAGTTATCAATTTAATTGATATTTCATTTCAGTGGCTTTTACATCATATTATAATATTTTAGATAATAATTTTAGAGTAACTTTGATAGTAATTTTTGTAACAATTTGATCAAATTTTGATAATAATTTTAATAGTAACAGAGTTTACTTAGCCACCGCCAGTTTAGTTCTGCACTCAAATTTTGCTGGAATATGCTTCGCCTCTAGTTCTGTTCCAAGAAATGAATTAATAATTCTTTTGTATACACTTACTTCGGAAATTTTATCTTTTATCGTTCCTTCGGTCGTCACCAACATTCCGTAAATCTCGGTGCTCTCACAAAGAAAACACATAGCAAACACGAATTCATTCCGATTCAACAATCCCACGATTGCTTCAGGTACAAACCTGTATTTTTATCGCGAGCGTGTTAAAGTCTCTTAAAGCCAGGCTTTCAATAAATGAACATGTCGATAAGCCCATTCACTGTATACCTACATACACACACACTGATGTCATTACACAGTACATAAATCAGTCAACGTACTTACATAAACCTAACTTACAATTTTCTTCTTTCAATGCCATCGATCCAACAGTGCAAAATTAAATGTTTCCACTTCTCCTTCGATAACCCCCTAATTCCCATTCGTTCTCTCCCAGGGAAATTCGTATATAGCGCTGGCAATCGTAACGCACTCCCAATATATTCCCTCGGAATACCTTGTTTTTATACCATCCTCGACTCTTTTTCACGATTATCGAAGGTTATCGGTTCGATACCTCCAACTGCCGCGGCCGTTTCTACGGGGAGAGGCAGAGGGTTGAAATTTCGCGGGAATGACCCTTCTGAAAGACGGAGAATAGGATGATCAACGCAGAGGTAAACGCGGATAGAGAGCATGAGGGTGTATATATACGAGCGAATACGCTCGTGAGCACAAACGCGAAGAGAAATGGCGTTCGAGTGAAACGCTGAGAAAGGAGAAGAGATGAAAGAGAAGAAGACGAAGTCCAGGGGGTAGGCAAGAGAAAAGGAGAAAGTGCGAACGCTAGAAAGTGGCGAGAGAGAGAGAGAGAGAGAGAGAGAGGAGTTCGCGCGAAGCGAATGACTGCGATTCGTCCAATTATCGGTTGGCACCAAAAGTGCTGGGTCTGGCTCGCCTGCCAAATGGGAAATAGCCGGCGAACTGCAGAGGCAAGCTATAGCTTGCTATGGTCCTACAGACTTTGTGTGCGGGAACCTCCAGCCTGTACTTTCTACTCTCTCACTGGCTACAATATGAACTGGTAGAGTATAGAAGCCATCCGTACGATGTAAACGGCACTCGTTGAAAGATAATTTCACCTTCTACCGGTGTCTTCCATCCTATGGACTCCGGGCTTCGTTAAGGATCGGCTAAGAATGGTCCCGCCGTAGTTACGATTCGAATTCCTGCACCGTGGTTCAGGATATCTGGTTAATTGGTTATTTGGTGCAAAAGTGGTGCAGTTTGTTGTAAACTTTTATTTGTATACAGGGTAGGTCGCGTAAATCTAATTGTCTTCTTTAACCCTCTATGAACCGGTATTTCTTCATTCGCGAGAAGAAACATTGCGGTTGATTAGAATTTTACATTTTGTTTGGAGAAGCGAGAAATATTTACTGGTAGTAATGTAATAGTATAACAATGTACAACAATATAAATAAAACGAGACTTATAAAACAGGTTATAAGTAGGTAAATAACTTTCAAGTCACATGGCGCTACAGAGGGTTAACTATGGTGGTACGAGAAAATTTTTGTAGGTAATTTGGCATTATTGTTCTTCTATCGTTCATCCTCTAATGAGTTGTTTTTGTTATTGAGTGCTGTGCGTTTGATAACTTGGATAGCTTAACCCTTTGCGGTCCGAATAATTCAGTTAGTCCATATTCATTAGGCCACTGTCGGATAATACCGTGTAATTTGCCTCTATTTCCATATTTCAGCGTGATATTAGTTACAAAATATTAAGTTTCGGTATAATATCGATGCATAAAAAGTGGCTTATTATCATTTATAATTTATAACTTTAGTCTGACTCGTCGTAGAATCGTAAAGGGTTAATATGATTCTTAAATATGGTGTACTATTAATATCACACGAAGCTTTCGTTTAAATCGTCATGGATAAGGTATAAATAATTATTCACGTTAGAAAAATGAACTATAAAAGTGACTAAATTATTTTAATTCAAGTTCTAGTTTCACGATTTCAAACGTGGCCACTGTTATAAGGTAAAGTTCCATTTTCACAAATTGCTTCATAAATAATCTTCAACAGTACCCGCTGCCTCGTTCATTTTTTAAACGATTACGCATGTTGTTTTGTATACTTTAATTATTCCTTTATGAAGAGCAGTCTTTCTACCAACAGTAGGTATAACAATGCGCCGAATATTACGTTCATTTAGCGCATAAGAATTTCTGATGCAGTTTTGGGAAAGCGTATTGTTAGGACGGCACTGTTCACCGTATAAAGGGACGAATATGAACGGAGCAAATGATACGAGAGGAAATTAACCGTTCTCATTCGTGAACATACGCACGTGGTAATCAGACTTTTAATTTTAAAGTTAATTATACGTAAATTAATTTACATATTCTCGCATTTGTACCGTGTCTGTGTACGGCAAATAATATCCGTGAAAATGCTATTTCAAAATTTAAATCCCTTTAAGCTGAATTCGTTTTACATTATTCATATTTTGATTCTCGTAGATTTTCATTTTCAGTTTGTTATTGCATTTTACTAGATGCATCATGTTGAACTTAATTTGACATTTTATACTCCTTTCATCTTCCCTCTTTCTTTCTTTTCTTTTTTTGAGAAATCGTAAAACTTTTTACCGACCAATCGTTTCCTTCGTTATCCTTCGTTCCTTCGCTATTCTCGTGTGACGTAAGACATAGCGAGATAAGTAAATAACGCCATTAACGAAGAGTAAAGCGCTGACGCGTGATAATAAACCCAAACGTTGACCCACAATTTCGCCGTTCAATTTCTCCACCCTTCAAGATCAATGCGTCGATTTCCGATACCCCATACCACCACCATAAAGTTGGACGGAACTCTATTGGGTATTCTATAGGACAAAGGATTCAAAGGTACCTTGATTATACGGTATATTTCAATTTTTCCAAGAGGTCTTGCATTGTGCAGAAAAAAAATTTCGTTCGAACGCCCGAACACTGATAAATATTTATAATTTTTACCATCGATTTATCGAAAAATTCACGTTACTCCCTATTTACAATTACGGTGTAAAAGTGATTTCAAGATTTCTAACAGTTTATCAATAACCTCCTACATTGGTAACATCTTAATATATTTGCTATTGTTAAACTGGGTGTGCTTTTAAATTTATTGCACAGTGTCTCTAAATATACACGAAATACGTGAAATTCTACATAATTTGGAAACGCTTTTTTTTTATATTTTTGATGATAACGATCGACAACTATTTTTTCTTTTTTTTTGTGTACGCCTTCCTTATTTGGTGAAAAAATTGAGTTACAGAGCAGAATTAATTTAATATAAAAATGCGCCTATTTTATTGTATAAATAATCATTTTTATCTCTTCGAGAATGGTGGATAGTCAATTACTTTATCACGGTACGATACGCTAACAATAAGCTGGTAGCTCTTTATTCGTGGTAATCCGCGAAAATATTGTTTTCCATTTGTGAAATCCGACTATTACGCCCGGGTTCGGTATCAATTTGTTGGTACTTGGCCAGGTAAGATGATCATCTTGTATAATTTAATGAGGTGATCCTCAGTTATGTTCCTATATGATTCGGAGCTGCGTGAAATGGTCGGTACTCCTGTATAGACTGGGAATGGTAATTGGTGAGGTAGGTATGCAGATACACACCACATGTATTCTAGATAGAGGGGCACGACACTAATATACTCACACGTGTTAGCGATCGTGTCCCCAGGATTTGATTGTCCATGTTGCCTAGAGAATTATCGAGTTCGCCGGATTCACCTATAGAATTCACGAGCGGAAGTGCCCTACGAGTCAGAAACATCGACGCATTGTCTGACATGGAAGATAGGTTGCGTGTGATAATTTTCTACCAGTTCGATGCACACAATGTTCAACTTTATAATAACCGTGCATGCTTTATGCATTTTACGCGTTGCTTTGTTATATTTCACTCTTTTGTGTTTTCCTCGTTCTGTTTTACACGTGTTTAGCTAGTTTCATTATAATAATATTGATACAGAAATCAAAATGTATAGGTTAATCTCGAAATTAAATAAAAATACACGGAGAAATATATTTTTTTTTAATAAACTAGGTAGGAATATTAATTACTAATATGATTTACAGAAATTAGCAACTATTTTTGTGTGAAGTTTCAGTAATTATTAGATCGTTGGAAGGAAATGTTATATAAACAGAGGTGGTTTGAAGCTTTCCTAAAAAGTTATAGCAAAAATATTAAATATTGACAAAGTTTGATCGGAAAAAAATTGAGACACCCTGTGTGCACATTTTACGATAGGAAGGGACCGAATATCAATAATAGCATTTCTTGGTCGTTTAAAAAAATCTGACAAAGTAATGGCTTTGTACAAACTGATATTTTATGGGGTCACAGGATAATAATCTATTCTAAGAATTACACAGCATGATAATTTCACTGTAACTACATGCATATGCACATATTATAATTAATTATTTTATAGTGGAGATAATAGTTTATATAAACAGTTGAAACTGCTGTACAAAGTAATATTTCCAAAGAACTTTTAACTATATTACAAATGTAATACAATAAAAATTTCTTAATAGAAATACACTTACCAATGCAAAAAGTAAGAAATTTCTACATTTTATTAATTTCAATATACGACGAGAATTGCTAAATTAAGCCATTTCATTTTCTCATTTTCTCTGTTAACACAATCTCTTCGTTTAATTCTACAACAGAAATTACCATTAAACGAACAGATTACGCTAGCAGAGAAAATAAGGGAGTGAAATATTGCAGAAAGAAATATAAAATAAATTCGTGTAGATATTTCCTTCTTTTTCACACCGATAAGCGTATATTTCTACAAGAAATTGTTTGCAAGTTAAAAGAACGTGGGTGGGTGGGACGTGGCGCCGATCGGAATAACGAAATCCATTGGGGTTCCAACGAGGTTGCCGCAACCCCGGCAATAAAAATACTTTTAAGGAAATGAAGTTGACATAAGGGATACATTGTGAAGGTAATACCACGAAACACCCAGGGCACATTATATCGTGCGTTACGTGTTGCCCCAACGATATCGCTGGTTGCCATGTTGGACAGCTTTATAATATGTTGCTCGTTACATGTATAGAAAAGTTTGCTGGCGCGGCTAGAGGCGATACGATATCTACATCCAGCTGGCGGTGTTTCCCATTAATCTTAAATAACACGTGGCAAAAGACGCTATTAATATCTATTTTCCGGTAAAAGTTTGTCGCTCACGCGACTGTTACGCTTTAACGTGGCGGTAACCAACGTTACATTTGAGTGATAAGCTCGCGAAAAATGTTAAGGAAAAAGGAAAAGTTACTCGTAACTTGTAGGGAACAAGAGGGTCGATTGAATGTTGCCAGGCTGTCGTTACGTTGCTCGATGTACTTACTCGGTTCTATGTATGCAGTATGTGGCGGCACATAGATTGCACATGCGGAAGCTTAATACATGCGTGTGTAAGTGGTAAACGCTTGTTGTTCGATTCTACACGAATACGTACACGCGTTGGTCAGATATTTATGAGCTTCTCCTACGCCATCTGACTTTAAATCGACCCAGCTATTTCGAAGCATCGCGGATTAACTCTAACAAGAAGATTCATGAATTCTTTACGGCTGCATCCTGATCACGGAAATTAGCTGTGTAGCTTGTAGGTTACCGCGCAACCTTTGTATCGGGTGAAGTAGGATATAGGGAAAGGGTGAGTGAGAGAACGTCTAGCCAGGTCGAAATTACCCATTAGCAAGTTTCTAAAAAAGTGAATATTCGATACTTGTAAGTATTATTTCTTGCAGCGTTTGCTTTCTGCAGATGTACTTCTATTTGTGTGGATACGAATCTAATTTTTTAATTAGGATTTAGTTACATAGAAATTCACTCTTTGAATGTGCTAATGGGTCATTTTTGACCCGGGCGACCGAGGCTTCTGAAGATAGGTAAAGTTTAGGAATTTTTTTCATAGGTAACTACTGAATGAAAAATCCCAATTTTTTCAGAGGATGTAACTGCAACTTTCAGCTTTTTTCTTCAATTTTTGAAAAGTAACTATCGTACAAAATGGAGGGGTTATTGCGAAACCTCTTCTGTATCCATTTACCTCTACTGTAAAAATGTGAAATGTACAACTACTCTCGGTATCCTCGGACAAAGTGATACATATCTACATCGATACAGTAAGACTAGTTCATCTTTCATCATTTCTCTCTTTATACACCGCTCAATTAATTTCGTTCCTCGCAATAGAATAATTTCGAATATGCATAAAGAAAAAAATCGATTTGTCCCGGTAAAAGCGTATGAATTCTCCTTTTAATTAATTTGAACGGGTAACGAAGGGATATTAATCTATCATGCATTGCTATGTATCACGCTAATGCATATACGATCCGCTAACAGCGGTATGCATCCAATTAGAACGATAGTTACGCCGATACCATAATTCCCACATATCGGCGATGGAACGGGAAGATGTGTTTTAGCTTCTAAAATCGTTTAATAATATCTTCGATGTGGCAATCATACGCGAAACGAATAATCTATCGCCATCAGTCACGATATAGCTGCGGCGAACGAGCACTTGGAATAATTAATGCAATTTCCAGGGATATCGCGGTATGGGTGGAGGGGGGAGGACCTCAGTTAATGTAGTTATAACCGTCGATTAATCATTCCTCCAATAATTCTCTCAATCTACTTTTAAAATCGATCTCGGGTCTCTCTCACTCACTCACACTCACTTGGCTGGTCTGTGGCGTGGCGCGAACGAGGTTTTTCCGCACTTCGGGGAATTACATACGTCCTCGTATCAATTTTCATGGAAGGGCAAAATTATCGCGGAGCCTCGAGAATCCGGAATTGAATTCACCAGTGTGCAGGAAGCAATGGCCCGAGGAGCACCCCGCTCGATCTACCGGAGCAGGGCTACCGCCCCTACCCTCCCCCTCGAATGATGTATTAGAAGTAACTGTGGCCAATAAAAATCAAGCGCTTTCTTTGGCCCGGCGTGATTTGTGGCCGATAAATCAAAAGACCGCATTTCTTACATGCACCGTTCGCCGGTCGGAAATAACGGGTGGTCGGCGGTGGTCGCGCACGCGCGAACACGCGCATGCTCTTTTGCTATTTCTATTCGCGCGTGAACCGGGGGAAGGTTTTTTTTTTTCTTTACGAAAGGGATTTTGCTGAAGGGTAGAGAAAGAAAGAAAGAAATAAGGGAAGACGAGTTTATGAATTTGAGAAGAATGTAAAGAGTTCTTAAAGTGCGAAAATTGGTTTGTTTTCTTCGAAATTGTTTCGAACGTTGACAGAATCTGATTTCGGTAGTCGGTCGGCGATGAATCATTTGATTACGGGAAAACTTATGATTTCTAGTCTCAGCGGAAGGCAATTTACAAGATTGGTGGCCTGGCGCTATAATGCGATAGCGTCGCTACCGCTCCAGGGGAAACAGCAGCCGGTGTACAATCAGGAGGAAGAGAAACAGGCCGTGGCCGTCGGCAAGGGAAGTAGAGGGAACAGCGAGGGGTTTGCCATGGCCCCCTCGCTGTTTGTGTTTTTAATTTTCCCAGGCCGTTTTGTATGCAGATATCTAGCGTAATTTATCCGGAGTGGGGAAGGGAGGGCGTGACGGAGGAGTGTACGTGTGGCGGATAGCCAGCCTCGCTCTCGTACACTGCTCGCCGACAGAGGTGAGCTTCCTGTTACTGTTGTTGTAGCTGCAAATTTTACCGGATCTTTCACTCTCACGTTTTTCGTGTCACGCCGCCCGCGTACGTTATTCTAAATATTATCAAATAAATCGATACCGATCAAACGGAGACCAGTTACGTATGTTACGCAACGAAAACATTTTCGAATGAAATAGCAATCAGTCGAAAACATCGTTTGAATTCTATCTTACGAATATCGTTGTTGTACTTCTTGTGTTATTTGATAAATTGCTACGGATCAAACGGAGACAAATTTTATGGTTAGTTTTAGATAATTATCATACTTCTTGCATTACACATTAGGAGGATTAGGACATTTCCTACTGAATTTTCATTGAATACCGTTGCATTCAAGTGTGTAGATTCGTATTTCTGCTTTTTCGCTTCTTTTATGAAATTTCGAAGATGAAATGTATTGTTAAAGTGTAAAAATTGCTATTTCGAGAATGACATTTCATCTCGACAAGCCTTACATAGTTTACATATGTGGAATATTTGATGCGAAATGAAATCATTAAATCAGCATTAATTTCGCAAATGGTGGAAGGTAGTTTAAATATTTACTCGTTACTCTAATTAGAATGGTATTAAATCTTCGAACGATCCTATTTGTAATGAATAAAATAGTTCAACACACGTTTCATTTCGTTTGTAATGCATAAAATATACGAAAATGTGAATTAGACTAGGATAATTATTTCTATCGTTGCTCTATCGATCAAACAACCGATACCTACGTAATTGATCAAATATTTGTCAATTACGAAACGCAACCGAATCTATACAAGATTAAATTTCATCCGTGCAGCTATAATTTCCAAAACTAAGATCATGTTTGCAAGGAGTTTCTAATAGCTTTCTACTTACAGTAGGAGTTACGTTCTATCCAAATACAGACGGCAAATGGTTTTTCCTCGAATTGGCAAAGATGCCAGGACGGGCGTATAGGAACACTGGTCGCCGGCACGCTTCGCACGCGGGGGCAAGAACTTAATTATCTGTGAAACAATAGCCAGCGAATTATGATTATTACCCAGGTAGCCTTGTGAGAAAGCCCGAGGGGTAGAAACGGGTCTATCCGTGGTGATAAAAGTTGCGAGCGTAAATAGAGGGATTCAGTTCCGTTTTCCCAAGGTCCCTTCGTGAGCAGAATTTTTGAGACCGCCGATGAGTTTTTCTCTCCGTTCATCCTTTCGTCTCCTCTTTCTTTTCCGCTTATCTGGCTCCCAAGTGTAGGACAACTTGCAACAGTATCCCATTTTAAACTCAATCTATATTCTTCTCCGGCCGAATCCCATTGCTAAGCAGATTTCCATCTTGGGAGATTTCAAATTGCCTTTTATATCGCAACAGCGCTACCCTACTATCCACGTTGATAGAATGCCATCTTGTTTGCTTTAAGAACGTGATAATTTATTCATACGCATCAAAGGTGTTTTGAATTTGCTGTTGCCACTACGCTTGGGCCTCCTCCTATCGAGGAGGGACCGCCACCGTGTGCATCGATGTCTCTATGTGTAAGTACGTACTATACACGCGTGTATGTGCACGAAGAACGGGTGTGACGTAATCCGATTTTCGCCTCTTATTGAAAAGTGAATAAACACGATTCGTATGTGTGTACGTGTGTCCATACACGTTTATAATCTTCGCTAAAATCCACTCCGGTAACTCTTAACGAGTTTACCAAGTGGCGTACCATCTAAGGAGTTCCAGGGACCTAAGAGTTGTTTACGAAGCCACGAAATCAAATTCCGCCGATCTACCTTCGATGCAAATGAAACTTTACGAAATTGGTTCGGAAGAGACTTATCCACTTAGACGGCGCTACTCGTGCGTAAAGGAGGAAGAGGGACCAACCGGTGCTAGCAGGTCACGGTTCAGGGTGACTCCGACGGCCCTCACGCTGCCTGGGAAATATGATAATGCCCGTGGCGACGACAAGACGAATGGCTTCCACTACTCCCCCTGCGCTAGTACCCATCGTGGTTAACTTGCTGATTGGTCGTTGCCTCGCGGTAAAACGAATTTTTCGACGTATACGTGCTTTTTCGCGGCATATCAGGCGCCTTGTCGTATTTCATCGGCCTGCCTCTGTTTTTCTGTCTGTTGACTGGGGAGGGGGTGCTCGCTCTTCCCGGCTACCATGATAATTCTTGAGCGTGTTTCGCCGTGTTAGAAGTGTTTGGGGATGAGAGTGCGCCATCGCGTCGGTTCTCCTCGATCTCGTTCGGTTTTCACTGTAAATAAGCTTATTTTCACTCGCTTCAAATTTATTCTTCAATAGAGTCTAGGAATAACATTTTCCGCTTGGTTTATTTTTCTTCTTTGGCTTGTGATAAATTTATTGCTTCCTTTTTTGGTTAGATTGTTGCAGTTGACGTGACTCGAGGCGTTATTAAAACTTCCAACGTGTGTAGTTTTAGTAAAAATATAATATTTATCAATCGAAGTGTGAAACATAAAGTAAATAAAACTAAAAATTTCGATTTTGACGAAAAGGCGAGGTTTTTTCATGCTTCTGATTGAAGGAGCAACGGTAATTTTTCACATGTTGTTAAATATATTTGATAGTAAATTGATCTAACAATTGGATTATTTGAAATACAATTAATCCATCGATATTGACAGTTCTACATCGTAGTCATTTCACGGTGCTTGCACAGTCAAAGTTTTGATCCCTTGGCACATACGAAGCTGAGAGGGGTCTATACGTAAACCATGATATAGCTTGCAAAGTTTCAGGCACCACGAGAACCGAATTGCTGACCCGAAGGCGTCGTTGTGGGATTTCAATTAGTCCCCTGTCCCTTCTTCCAATCGTGCTATCCCTTTGCCCTCATTGCTCCATCCTTAACCTCTATTCATTCATTGCCTCTTTTCACCCATCTTGCGAACTTCCAGTTTACTAGCTGGATTACATATCATCTTAATTTGGATGGTCGCGTTAATAATAGTTTTCTGCTGCAGTACGGAATTTTCATCCCTTATCGTTTATTCGTTCAATATATACTGTGGATTAATAATTCCGTTCACCTGGAACATCTTCGTTATTTTTAGAGATATAGAGAAATCACAGTTATAGGATACAGAGGTGTTCATAGTATGCTAGCAATAATCCTTTTTTATGTTATGTATAAATGTCCTTAGTTTGTAAAAAGAAACGTACTTCAGAAATAATTCACATAAAATGACCTACAGAAGAAAATTAACGGTTTTGAAAAACATCATAACACCTTTTGCGTAGGAAAATAATATTATATTGTAGTTGTATCAATTACACTAATGAAATATTAGAATATTAATAATTACTTTTCTTAGCAATATCATTCCAAGTAAATGAATATTTTCAATGGAAACAATTATCATAACAAATTATTTATCTTAGGTGTACAAATTTAATTTCAATAGCAATTAAATTGCTTAATTTCATTATTTCAGCTTGTACAGTGTATAATTATTAGAATTGCAACTTACGTGTACGCGCACAGTGAACTTTAATAAAAAGTGTTCTACGTACAGTGGAAACGTAACGAAGCGAAAGTATTTTTGTAGAAAAAGGGGTGCAATATCGGTGTAACATGATAACGAGTTAAATACTGGCTGGAATACGGTTGTTATTGGAGCAAGAGTTGCGAAAAATTGTAATGACGTTAAAATTTTTTTGTCACAACCGAAATTGGAATTTGCGGATTCTTGCGTTTATGTACGTTTAATCCAGATTTTTCATCAATTTCACTAATTGGGACGTCCAGACATGGTAGTCATTTCAGTAGGCGATCGATATCC
Organism: Habropoda laboriosa; assembly: GCF_001263275.1. NCBI lineage: Eukaryota > Metazoa > Arthropoda > Insecta > Hymenoptera > Apidae > Habropoda > Habropoda laboriosa. The sequence continues at coordinate 2,282,750 of NW_017100242.1, forward strand.
GTTAATATCCGTCGCAATTAGAAGAACCTATCGGTGCAATGTACACGTTCCGTTCGATTATCGGTTTTATCATATCGTGATAATGACGAGCACCGAATAAACGCAATAGCTTGTTCCAAATGAATCTAGCGCACAACTGACGCTCGTCGATCCGCTGGTAATGAGTACATAATGCACAAACCTATTATTTGTCACACGATTTTGTACGTTTTCCAATAACGAGCTTCAATTTAAATAGTAATAGTAGCAACTTTTTACATACCTACATGTTTCTTTTTCCCTTGCAACGATAGAAATTTCGTATCTAATGGTTTTGCTTATTTCTCGAAAGAATGGAGATTTCAGGTGGACAGAGTTGACGTAACACGGTGTATCTAATATTACATTATCACAGAAATATTTTTTTACTATTTGTCCATCTCAAATCCCCAATTGCAAACGTTTAATTTCTTTCATCATTATTCCTTAAATTTAAAGAAGTTAAACGTAACACATAATTTTATGAATTGCAATTAAATTTACACACATTAATTGTAATTTCATTTTGTGCAATCATTTGACTCCTAATACTCTTCCATACAATCTTACTTTTTCAACGAATATCTGAATTGATCGTTTCCCACTACCATTCGCGAAATTCGTAGAATTTGCCGGAAAATTTCCTGCGGCGATTTATTCCATACAAAATACTCTAATTTAACTGAATTAAACGTTACACTTTTGTTTCGTAAGACAAGTCTTCGCCGGAATTCCAACAGCGCGAGAATCTCTTTGATATCCACATAAATAAGTCGATCGGGATAGGAAAGAGTACGTCATTATATTCATTAGAGCTCGTCCAAGCAGATAAAAGTTAGCGGAATAATGGTGCTCTGCGTTATTAATGATCCCTGGTAATCCCTTCGTCTCTCCCACCACGTATTCTATTCTTGCCCTGGTGCCTATATATTCACGAACGAACTTTCTCTCGTGCATTTGCAGCCCTAAATTTGTTTCAAACCCCTTGCACCGAAGTTCAGGCTCGTCCGATTCATTCAGGCTATTATCCTTAACTGCATCCTAGCAATCACACGAACCATTGTTTCATAGAATGGTTTCAGTTTTAACGTTTTTGAATTCGTTTTTACCTCGCGTAGCATCCACGACGCGCTTCACGGATAAAACGTTTTACAGATATCACGGTGCTGAATATAGAAAATGTTTCAATCGGACAAGCGCAAATTGCTCGAATTTTTTCTGCCACAGAAATTTCCGAATTTTTATAAGAAAATCCAATTGCATGTTAAAAATATGTGATACGTGTATGTAGGTTACAGCTAGCTGGGTGGATGCGATGAAATTTAAGTTACGATTTTTATCCATTCCGCGGGAGTTTCTGAAAGTTAGTGCCTATTTGAAATATTATTTAGATATTCCATAGAATTTTGATGCTTCGGAGGTTGCTCGTGTTGTGTGAAGTATCGCACAGTGGTGCATTTCTCGAAAAGCTGGCCAAAATTTATAATTTCATGCGATTTTCATAAAAATTGGTATTTTTATGTTTTTGGGGGTTGCTTTAAACTAAACGTTGTTTTCAAGTTCATTTTCGTGAAAATTATATTATTAGAATATCGAATTTAATATGACCACGTTAATTTCGAAAGGTTTTTGAAATTGATTATTTTGAAAATGTTATTTTTCCGATTTTAGTGAAAAACTCAGTATTTCTACGTTTAGTAGGTCATGTGGTTCAAATATAATTACAAAATTTGGTCAACTTTGACGGCCTATATCTCAGAAACCAATAAAATAGCACCACTGTGTATCACTGCCAATAGCTTGTATAGACAATTCGACGAGGGTGTAAATCTTTATGAATTTTCAAATTACACTGTGCTACACGCCGTTAATTATTTTCCTAATGGGCAAAATTAATACCCGAAGTATGAAGATCCTGCGGTGCAGGCCTTCGTCGTAAAGATTATGAAGCACCTGCCTAACCTGCGGTGCAGAATACTCTGCATGGATTCGTGGGCGTAAAATCTCATCGTTAAGTACAAAAGGGATTGAAAATTATTTCAAAGTAAATTTCCAAAAAATTAGTTCAAATTCACTCGATATAATTAATTAATATCCACAATTACCACACTCCAACAAATGTTACACTTACAACACCGATACACATTTAGTTGCCTCTGGCCGTCGTACGAGAAGGCGAGTAATTTTTTCCACATCTCATTTCGGCTCAATCGTGGACGCGTTCGAATCAGAGGGAATCATTAGCATAATCACGTATCTTCAGCAAGTTCGTGAAATTCTCTTGAGTAACGGTCGACAGCTGTAGATAAATGGTCCTTCCAGAGACCTCGGAACTGTTCATTCATTCGAACAGCCTATATAGTACCCAGCAGCGCCATTGTAGCGACGAATGGGCGTCGTAAAGAGTTTAACAACGCCGCGTCGAGAACAGAAAGTTTCCCTTAAGACCTTTACCGAATCGTTAACTGCGCGTATTTTAGAGCTGTTGTAAAGACGACAGAGAAAAGGGGGATCTATGGAATTGGAATTAGTCCCTGTTGAAAACCGGAAATAGTGGGAAGAAAAATATTCAAGTAGCAGTGCCTATCTCCCGGACAGACCGTGGAAGGGAAAACGAAGAAGAAGAAGGGCCACGCCGTTGGTTATATTCGCGCGAACCGCAGCAGTTTGCGAGATTTTTGCTTAAACGGTGCAAAACGTTGGAGTTGTATGTCAAGAGGTGGAGAAAAGTGCTATAGGGAGATGAATATTTATTCAAATTAATAGATGTGAGGATTGTAGGTACGGTAAAGCTGTCCTCTATAGATAACTCTGACCTAGGCACCCACCAGCAGTCGCAGGCACAGACACATTCGTATTACTTAACTCGGCGATAAACTCACCCCCGAGACCTGTAAACCTCTAACTCCCTCCCGATGGTCCAACCTGCATTTTCGCCAGCATTAAACTACCTGATTTGTCGACTGTGGTACACACTTCTAAGCTGACCTCTATTACCCTTCGACTCTATTCCAACTTATTTCATAATGTCCAGGAAATATTATTGGTTCATTATTGACACGTTTATAGACTGTGGATATTTATTCAAATGCACACGTTTTGCATATTTTCGATAAACGATAGATGAATGATTATATTACATATTTTATATTTTACATACTTTTCTTCTGATGTCAACTTTATTTGCAACAATTTACGACCAGTTTTTCTTAATACGATTGAAACGTACGTTGATGAAAGTAATCTTACGAGATCTAGCGCAATTCACAAGTATCCCATTCATCGAAATTTCGCGCAAATTTAATATCAGTTGAGCATTGAAGTTATAGCTACTGGTGACTGTGTTTTAGTCTTGTAAAACAAGACCACCGGTGAAGAAAGTTTGGGAGAGACCTGCACTTGACATTTATTTCCCTTGGTTAGTACAAATACGTCTTTCTCTCAATCGTTAAAATGTCGGAACCTTTTAGACTTGTTCAGGCTTTAGCCGATGCTTGGAGTACGTACACACAAAAGCTGGCGCAAACCAACTTGCAGATATACGCGCATTCGTGTTCAGTTCATTAGCGGCCCTTCCTGAAGCGTCGAACAGTCACTATTGAATGAATTGTACGCATTTATTTTGTGGCTTAATTGGACCAACGGTGTACACCAACCCTTCCAGGGTACTTCTGGCTGGTCGTTATTTTCGCGCTTCCTCCGATTCTTCTTTCTCCCTCTCTCTCCCTCCCTCTCTCCTCCCCTCCTCTCACTCTCTTTTCCATAACAGAATGTATGTTGGTGCGTATAAAAAAGGGTTGTGCACAGTGGACTTTTCACGCACACGTAACAAACGACGTTCAACCACGCGGAACTTATCGTGAAGTTGGAAGTGTCGTGGATTTCTGAGTGGCGACACGAGGGTTTCGGTGGGTGTAACGCGCTGGCAGGACGATGGGCTCGTTCGGTTCTGGACTGTATTGCAGGATTCGAACCATCATTTTATCAATTTACGAGAAAAATCCGATTTGCGTTGCGTGTGATGCAGAGGTGAGCGTAGGTGGAACGGGAGACGATAGAGAGGACCCGGCTAACGAGTGCTCCATTGTAAATAACTGCTGCAGCTTGCAGCCGTCGAAATACTGGTTCCACATTCACCGTTCACATCTTTTTACGAAAGTTATACGCTCATCGAGACAAAGGACGGGGGAGGCGTGTATATTTTCGATAAATTGTTTTATACCGGAACGCGTTCGTGCATCTGTTAAACTACATTAATTAAATGCAAATAATTCCACGTGCAACGGTTTCATGTTTTGTTGAAATCATCCAATGATATTCATATTCTACACGATCAGAATATTACACATAATTAGTTTAAGAAGTTTCCATTGCAGTTTCATATTTCACGAATTTATTTCTGTACGTACAATTTCGACAATGATACGCGAAAGATATTAGATACATTTCGAGTTTCTATTAACGCTCTGTTTCAAATTACATACAGCGGCGTTCAAAGGTACGCTTTTTTCCTAATAATTTTAAACGTTTATAATTCGAGATGATTCGAAAGAGCTCAACCCAATAATAAAAAATGTACAAACACTGCTATATATCGATAAACACACGTTTTTCCAAAAAATACTTTCACTCACGAAATTAGCAGCACGTGGGTAACTGATAGGACGGCCGAAAGAAATTCAGGGATGATAAACAACTTTATTTTCCACGACTCTCGTACATTAGAGCGCAGGTGTCCACTGCATCAGCTAGTGGAATGTGCGGGTCCAAAGAAGAACAAAATACATACTTGGTTTCCAGGGGATGGCGAAGAGCGCAACACCTGAGACTTCGATACCAGGCTATCTTTATGAAACAGACAGTACACCGGGTATTTCTTGCGACGAACGACACGAGCGTAAGGTAAATGCATATATGTACATACAGGCTGTGTCTGGCAATATGCATCGGTTCATTACAGAGATATAAGCACGACACTAATGCAACATCAATTATGAGCCAATAACATAACAATACATAACACGTCGCATTGCTTGCATGACAATACACCGTGACTTGCATACCCCCACTTCTGCGGCGATCGGTACCCGCATATCCTTCTATTGTGCATCCTGTACGGCTGATTGCTGCGCGTAATACTCCGTGTAATTTTGTCGTGTAATTTTGTCACTATGTAGCTGCAATTTACGTTCGTGTGCTAATAGTTTTCTGCTGTTACACAGGTTCGATAACACAAATCCGATTTGACGTTCGTATCTTTCTCGAGGAGAGACTGCGCGCAAATTAGAAAATTAAATCCGAGTCTGAGTACTGGAGTATCTAGACTTCATCCGAATATTCAAGCATCTGGAGTCGGATTTTCTTTGTAAATAAACTGAAATACGAAGCTTTCTTTGTCAGGATTTAGATTGAAGAAAGCAAGCTTAAGATTAACAGTGGCAGATGGTAGATTCGCGGTCTCTAAATCTTCCATTTCGGCGTTTTAACTTAATTTTACGACCCAACAGTCTCTGTAAAGGTTTAACGTTAAAGGTACCAGAGTTTAAACAATATCAATTTCCAGTCGGACGGTTTTTCGTGTGATTTCGATGCGTTTTCCGTGCATGTATAACGAAACTGATAACGCGCGGACAACGACATTACACACGTTAGAGCGTGAAAAAGTGATTCGCCTGAACGATTTCGTATAATTTACGACGTCGAAAAAAAAAAAAAAAGTACTAGACAGGGTAGAGAGATCGAAATGAGTCTCTAATATACGATTTTCGATCAGCCAATCGCCATGCGACAAGTGCCCCCGAGATAGCGGTCACTGGGAAATTGTTTTTCCGTGTTTGCTATCGGTCGATCAGCACTCGGGTGATTAAATTAAAACGGTTAATCCGATAGCGACAATAAAGTGGCGGCTACCGGGAAATAACATGCGCGATTGCACAACTCTGCAAACCATTAATGCCATACCCGTTATCGCTATAACAGGGCTACGTTTGCAAAAGAAGGAAAGATATCGTCATTATTAGTTATAACCTGTGGAATGACATTCAGCTTTGAGCTTTAACCATAGAAGCAAGCTATCACGCAAAACGTTATATCGCCCGACACGATTTCTCTATTAGCATTTGTGGTCGGCCACAAAAGTTCGACACAGTTGTGCGGCATGAGAAATACACGGCAAAAAAAAGTATTTAAACCTTCGTGTAACGTGGTTATATATATATATTTGTCGAGTAATATACACCAATACGCGTGCGAGAGTACACGGTCCTGCTACGTTCTCTATTCTTCGACCGTGCTTCGTTACAATTTCACCGGCAGGTAGGTATGCACGTATGAAAAAAGAAAAAAAAAGGAAGAAGAAACATTTCGCTTGTTGAAACGTCACTTCATAAAAGATCGGGGGATTTCACGCGTCTCGTTTGTTTTCACCGAAAATCGCGCATCCGTGGCCGGTTCAATCGACAGTCTCCTCGTTATTCGAATGTAGGGTGAACCATTCATTATGTACGGGCTGTCAAATGGCCCTGACCGCGGAGCTGCTAAAAGGAGCCCCACCTCCCCTCTCCTCCACCCTGGTGTATGAGGTGCAGGGAGTATTCGTTCCCGTCGAGTTTGTGTTACGCTCACGTTTGCGGTGGTTCAGAGTTGCGGTCGCGATTCGATGCCCATTCAGTCGCCCAGTTTTGGTTTGCTTTGGAAATGACCCAAGCACTCCGAACGAAATCCCTTGAACCGGAAAGGCAAACCGTCTCCCGTCACACGAACAGCTCAGCAATTCGTACCTATATTCGCTACGTTCTATGCTATTTTTTTCTCGACTAATTGCGAAACCGGAGTGAAACCAGGGAAAATCGAAAAGAAAATTATTTACAGCCGTACAGGTGGAGATCTTGATGTTGTTAAAATTGTAGGGTTGATGGTTTCCGTGATTGAGACAGGGTAGGTCTAGGTTTCCTGAGGTTTGCATGTGGAAGCGTTAATAGTAATGACTGTGGGCAGGTGTAATTTAAAATATAACGAATTTAACGGAAAATAGTGTCATCTCTCTAAATCACAATGACTGTTTTATTTTATTTCTAGTTTTACTCTTCTACTCGCACATTATCTCCCTCTTTGCTACCATTTTTCTCTCATTCTATGCAAATATTCTTGGGAGACATTCCGTCATGTCCACCCAAATCTTTTGAGTGGCCGTACACCCTTCGTTCTCACGATATTCTCAAGCACTCAGTTCCAAACACTCTTCGTTCGTATCTCTATCACTCTACCTCAAGTATTCTCCATACGCATAATTTTCGTTCCAGAAAAAGAAAAATGATGAACTATTTTCGTACGAATGATTAGCAAAGTCCGCCAAAAATGGTTACGATTATCAAATTAATTCTTTAATCCAAAAGGCATACCACGTACATACTTACATATATACACAGGCGTGTTTCGGGAAAGGGGGTTAACGAGTGCGCATCCTCCGTTATCCAGTGTAAGTCACGTGGCTGTTTTAGGGACCCTAGTGAAAAGTACGTACACGCTACAGACGATAGGTATTGGCCGTGGTGGGGTGACGTAGTTGCAGGTAGTTGGAGGAGAATGGAAAGAGGGTGGGAAGTTGGTGCACCGAGAGTTTGGCACAACGTTTAGCACATACACACACAAGCAGCGACCGAGCGAACAGTACCTTTATAGAAAGTGAAGGATCAGAGTATGCAGTTGGGGGGTGGTGGCGAGAGGGAGTATGCAGAGGGCAGGGTAAACGAGAGAAGGTAGGGAGAATGAGAAAGAGAGAGAGCTAGTGTACAGAGCGAAGGTTGTTATTGCAGATTGCGTAGAGTGAGGGCCGGGTGCACTCAGTAATGGTACCGAACGAGAACTTCGTTGCCCGACCAAGCCTGCAGTGCAGCCGGGTGATGCAGGCCTCTCAATAACGAAAATCTATACGGTTTCATTTGTCGGCCAAGCACGACTTTATTTGTGAATCACCGAGGAGTACGGCAGCGGAACGCGGCGATTTCAACGAATCGCTATGCAATATGGCGTAAAATCCAATAACTTCCCAGCAAAGAAGAGTGTACCCTAAGGACAATCACAACTAAGCGAACTTTGTTGCCTTTTTGAAAAACTATGCTTACGCATTTCCTGTATACCAGAAATCTTATTCTTTTCGGTATATTCTAAGAAAAAAATATCATATTAACATAGATAGTTTGAAATTTTTGAATAGTGTCACTTCGTCGTTTGAATCAACCTAACGAAGTAACAATTTTGCACAATGTAATATTTTACGAGGTCACCGGTTAATAATCTACTTTCAGAATTACGCAACACGATAATTTCTCTGTAATTACAGGCACATGTATACGTTACAATTAATTATTTTATAGTGCAAAGTTTAATCGGTAAAAAACTAGGACATCTTGTGCACCTCAGGGGAGATTTGAACGTTACATCGCGTTATTAGGTTCTTTGGAATACACTCTTCAATTAAATTTTAATTAGAATTTTATTTTTTCGTTTGTCTCTATGATGTAACACGGCTTTGGAGGATCTTTGAGTTTAGCCGATACACAAGTTCGCATAGTTCTTTCGTTAGCAGTTGCGCAATAATCGAATCGTTAGTAGGGCCGTTAATGAACACCAACTGACGTCACTCGTATTTTATTTAATAGGTAAAACGGCGCTTGCAGTATGTACTCGAATTATGTTTTGTAACAAACAACAATGGCTAGGTCAGACTTGTAGCCATTGGGCATGTGTAGTAATGTAGGATCGGATTATTGGATGCTGCGTGTATACGGTCCCGGTCGTAGCTGTAAAATAAAACAGGCTCGTCTGTAATTAATTAACTGGCACTCCGCATTCAGTCGTTTAACGAATGTTTCTGTTAATAACTGGAAATGTTGCACGTTTTGTGGCTCATTGTAACTCGTTAATGCCAGTCGCTTATCTGCTCGCGTAGAATTTATATTTGAATAGAATTGATATAATAGAATTGTACATCTACGCGTGTTACATCGTAGCGTTAAATTTAAAGAGTCGAGGGTAAATTACGGTGAAATTAAACGTTTCTAGTTATACGTTAACCCTTTAACTCTCACACTGTTTTATTATAAATTTTTGTTTTATTATTTTCTTTCACATTCCACATTGCGTTATGCTTTCTGTCATGGCATTACAAGTAATGAGGAACTTATTTTTGCACACTTAGGAAGTAATTAAGAAATAAATAAAATTCACAATTTTTAGCGCGTCAATCTGAGAAAAATGTGAGCGTTAAGGGGTTAAGATAACACAATGCAAAATTTCTCGCTAAAGTATATTTAACGTACAAACGATGAATATGCAAGAAATTTCAGTTGACTTTTACCCAGTTCTAATAATACGATTTTTCAACACGTGGAACAATTCATAGCGTAACCGCTGTGTAGACAAAGTGCATTCATGTGCGCAACATTATACAATAACACAGTTTCGTGGAAATAGTAATCGTGTATGTACCCACACGTTAGCCGCCTTTATTGTATTCTATTCGGTTCTATTCGGTGTTTACGGCTGCGAGCATTAACGGAGAAAGAGAGAACGTCGATGATGGAGAGATAGGAAGAGAGAGAGAAAGAGAGAGAGAGAGAGAGGGAGAGAGGAAGAGAGAATCGTATTATTGCAACTCGCCCAACCGAACCCCGGCGCTATGCAGCTGCTGCTATAGCAGGGTGTAACAGACCCCAGGCTTGGTTCTAGCTCGAACCAATAAGGTCATTTTTCTCCTGTATAATCCAGCCAACCGGCAAACCGGGTATTCCGTTTGCGCCGAGTTAACGCAGAGTTAATGGCCACCCCATAATGTATCGAACCCCGGAATATTAAGGGATTATGGCGCGGTCACCGCTGTTAAGTCAGCGAAGCAAGAGACACACTTCGTCCTACTTTTCAGATTTATGTTATCGATCTCTGTAACTTCGTTCGAAAACGCGTCTAAGCTAATAACAAAACGTTCCCCTACGGTATTACCGTGGATGATTTTCCACGAGCATTATCGGTGGGCAGTAGTACATTGTCGTTGGATTGTATCTGACTAAGAAGAGAGCGTAAAGTCTTAACAACGGGTGCTCCGTAATTGTTGAATTTATATAAGATGATTTCGGATCGTTTGAAACTATACCGCGACATTAGAGGTGGCCCGTCCCCCTCACGGTTGAAACTTAAGAGAGAAAGAGGCGGGTGAAATAAGACCGGTTAAGCTAAAGGAGGATAGCGGTTTGCCCGGTCTTGCGGTCTGGTAATGTTGTTTTAAGCGTAGCACTTACCACGGCGACAAATAATCATTAGGCAGAGTTCAGCGGCTTGCTTATTATAAATTTTTGTTTTATTATTTTCTTTCACATTCCACATTGCGTTATGCTTTCTGTCATGGCATTACAAGTAATGAGGAACTTATTTTTGCACACTTAGGAAGTAATTAAGAAATAAATAAAATTCACAATTTTTAGCGCGTCAATCTGAGAAAAATGTGAGCGTTAAGGGGTTAAGATAACACAATGCAAAATTTCTCGCTAAAGTATATTTAACGTACAAACGATGAATATGCAAGAAATTTCAGTTGACTTTTACCCAGTTCTAATAATACGATTTTTCAACACGTGGAACAATTCATAGCGTAACCGCTGTGTAGACAAAGTGCATTCATGTGCGCAACATTATACAATAACACAGTTTCGTGGAAATAGTAATCGTGTATGTACCCACACGTTAGCCGCCTTTATTGTATTCTATTCGGTTCTATTCGGTGTTTACGGCTGCGAGCATTAACGGAGAAAGAGAGAACGTCGATGATGGAGAGATAGGAAGAGAGAGAGAAAGAGAGAGAGAGAGAGAGGGAGAGAGGAAGAGAGAATCGTATTATTGCAACTCGCCCAACCGAACCCCGGCGCTATGCAGCTGCTGCTATAGCAGGGTGTAACAGACCCCAGGCTTGGTTCTAGCTCGAACCAATAAGGTCATTTTTCTCCTGTATAATCCAGCCAACCGGCAAACCGGGTATTCCGTTTGCGCCGAGTTAACGCAGAGTTAATGGCCACCCCATAATGTATCGAACCCCGGAATATTAAGGGATTATGGCGCGGTCACCGCTGTTAAGTCAGCGAAGCAAGAGACACACTTCGTCCTACTTTTCAGATTTATGTTATCGATCTCTGTAACTTCGTTCGAAAACGCGTCTAAGCTAATAACAAAACGTTCCCCTACGGTATTACCGTGGATGATTTTCCACGAGCATTATCGGTGGGCAGTAGTACATTGTCGTTGGATTGTATCTGACTAAGAAGAGAGCGTAAAGTCTTAACAACGGGTGCTCCGTAATTGTTGAATTTATATAAGATGATTTCGGATCGTTTGAAACTATACCGCGACATTAGAGGTGGCCCGTCCCCCTCACGGTTGAAACTTAAGAGAGAAAGAGGCGGGTGAAATAAGACCGGTTAAGCTAAAGGAGGATAGCGGTTTGCCCGGTCTTGCGGTCTGGTAATGTTGTTTTAAGCGTAGCACTTACCACGGCGACAAATAATCATTAGGCAGAGTTCAGCGGCTTGCTGGCACCACAACCGAGGTGGCTGGTCGCGGCCAGTAATACCTTTTCTACCCCTTGCCTCACCAGCCGAAGGTCTACCACTCACACAGGTATCCTACTCGCGTACCTAAGCCAGATTATCCCCTGAGGGATTGCCAGAATATATTTTCATCCATATATGTATGTATTTCGAGGTTGCCCTCGGTCCTCAAATATATCGGTCAGCCAGACCTTTGCGTTGCATCGAATAAACTGGCGGAGGGATACGTTCCGAAATGAATCGTCGATACTGAACCCGAATTAACTGTATTATGGCTGGGTGGCAACTGTACGCTTGAACGCAATCAAACAGTCTAATTTCTGTTTATTAGAAACACATTGGAGATCGAAGAAATAGATGTAACCGTGTATATATCTACATTTGGTACAGAGGGTGTGTTTTAACGATTTTCCCCTTCTTTTTCTTTTTCTTCTTTTCTAATGTATCGCGAACACGTTCTTCCACACGGTATGTTAAAATGTTTCGTGTTAATACGATTGTATGCAGTTCAACCCCAAGAATGATAGGAACTCGTGCGAGACCGCTGTTACTGAGAATCGACGTACGAGGAGAGCTAAAGTTTTATAAACTGGAATGAACGAACGCGTGAAGTCGAATGTAAACTGTGGATGGTAGTTGAGTCGCGGGGTCAAGGGTTGGAGGTTTATCTTTCTGCAGTTACGAAGTGATATGCCTACCATTGAAGTTAGACCTGGAATGCGGGTAGATAGACGGAGCAAAGGGTGACTCGTAGGGTGTTACAAGTCAGGATTCGGAGCAGATTACGTCACTCACACCCCGAGTACCGAGTATAGTGTACTGTAGATACTACCGGTGTCATCCGTATCACCTAGTACTGTGGCCACACATAAACCTAACGTAGAATGTTTAAACGAAGAAAGAAAATTTTTCAAAAACCGCCCTTTCTACAGTCGGACATTCTCCGCGTTCAAGTACAATTGCGTAATGTATGCCATAGGTGGTTGTAAGAAGAGAATGGAATTCGCAAGAGGGAATTTGTCGCGTGTCTAATTATTACAAGAAAAAAAAAAATAATATAAGTTAGCGAATCTTGATCTGGTACTTTACGCAACAACATTTCCATTAATTAACATTCAAGTATCAATCATTTCGATGCACTTGAATGAATAAACCGTAAGTACGAAGCCGGTAACATGAAAATTGATCTAGAGATGAAAAACTCTTTGTAATTAACGTTCGGAGTACTTCTTTTGTGCCGCGGAAACAAAAGCTACGGTAAAGTTACGAACATTTATTTCCTTGCAGTAATTGAACTGGTTCGAATTAATATTCGATTTTGCCACAGGGCTTGATTTACAATTTGAATATTCTACTGAATATTGTAGCGAATATTGTACGGCCAGTAAATTTTTAAGGTGCGGTTGCCACGCGTGTTCGTAATAATGAAAATAATGAAGGCGCACCTGCAACGTACCTAAAATCGAAACAACCGCGTACCATGGTCAAACTCTCAACAATTTAGTAATATATACAGCAAGCAGCACTGCATTGGATACCGTAGGCGGAACATTTACATTGCATTTAATTGAATTTGTGCGTCAGAGCGTTATTTACGCCAGCATTTAATTGCAATGTATTCCGCGATATTAATTTTAAAGCGGAGAACACGAATTTTACTCGTGCGGTGCGGTGGGTAAATCGGGAAGGAAGCACATCAGGCTTCTCTTCTATCTCTCTTTCTCTCTCCCTCTCTGTTTGTGTATGTCTGTTGTCGATTTGCTTGAGCTTTTAACGGCTCATGAATTATGTAAAAATCGAGTACATTGTAGATTTCCTCTCATCGGTTAAAAGATGCAATTGCCGCTGCTAAATTTTCCAAAGAATTTAAACCGATAGTCGGACGCGGTTACCAGCTTCATTTGCATCAATTACTGACCCCGAAGTTTCTTCGTTGGCGAATTAGCCGCCGGGGAGCGCGTCGAATGCGAGATAAAAGGAAGAAGAAGCGGCGGGACCTATTAAAATAAAGGAGAAAAACAAGTTTCGAGATAGTTGCGTTACGAGCAACGGGGGACGCATAACGATTCGTACTCGACGGTCGGCTGAGTTACGTCACCCGTCGGGAAGTTATGCTCCTGCTTATCTTTCGAATTCTGCACTCGTCCTACAGGACATATTCCATCGTGCTTTTAACTCCACGGATTCGGAAAAAGGATTAAACGGGGGGGAGGTTGGACGGTGCGATACTCGCCGGTAGGATCACAGGTTAACGAGATTCGTGCAATTCGTTCGTGTAACCTTCGAATTTCGAGCGATCTGTCGGCTATCGGTTCACGGTTCGCGATCCAACGATGAGTTCAGACAAAAGATACTGTCGTTGCGATATTGGAAATCACTTTAACCACTCTTTCTGTAAAATAAATGATGTAAAAGAAATTATCGTTACGAAATGCGTAGAAAAATTACGAATGGTGGGGGTAAATTTTGGAAAAAATAATATTTTTCGAAAATTGTTTATCGCTACAATGTAGCACATCGGAAACCACATAAGTTTTTGTGGTTTTCGTAAATATTCATTGTGAAAATTCATTGTCGAAACAAAAAATGGTTTTCTCATTAGCGTCACTTGAACTACATTTCTGCAGAGTTTCTTGAATTTTCCAATTATCGAAGTTCCCCGGTCAGCAACGATTATACCACAATTTCCGTAACGTTTAATCAATCCAGCTTGCCCGACATACACGTATGCGTGTAATTGTAATTACAACAATAGCTCGGTACCTTTGCGAAACGTCGTTGCGAAGGTATGCGCCTACGTTGAATACACGAGCGCCCGGCATTGTGGGACACAATCAATTTCCACCGCTTGAGAATTGGAAATTCGCATTTTCTCACTGTTCGGAACAAGTCTAAACAGTTTGATCGAGTTCATTGATACGTTCGAGGGAGAGAGCGATTAATGAAAGCACCGGCGAACCGTGGAGGGGAGGGCCGGCTTGTGTGGCCATCCGGAGAAAATGCGGCTGGTGTACAGTGGAAACGTACGATCAGTGACGCGAAAGGAGAGGGTGTAGGGACGCAATAACATGTTGCCGGGTCTGGCGCATGACGGAGAAGAGGAAAAAACGAAATGAGCGAGCGAATTCCGCGCTGCAGCTTCGTCGTCGGTGACCGTAGCCACGCGGATATTGTTGGACATTCCTCGGCTCGTGCGAATGCGGTCATCTGAATGCCGGACGCGTAAACCACGCCGAATGGCCTCGCGAGTCTGGGTCGTGAGGGTGAATAGGTGGGGATGGATGATAGAGGGTCGGGAACAGAGCAGGCTGTAAAGGGACGTTGGGTACTGGCAGGATACATAGAGGCAACGGGGAAGAGAGTCGTGTGCTGGCAGAGAGAGGAACGAAATGGGGAGGAGACTCGGTTGGTACCCTGGAAAATCTACCCACGGCTGCTGCCGCAGCTATGCCGCCAAATCGCGTTCGCGCTATTTTAATTAATTGACGCCGTTGGACCGCGCTAGTTCACGCGGGTGCAACATTTTTTCTTCTCTCTTTTTTCTCTTTTTCCTTTTCCAACCGACGATACCTACCCGGTGAAAACCATCTAACCTCTACCGGTAACCACCACCGGTAAACTCATTCACGTTCGCCTCGTCATTATAACGGTTGAATTTCGATTCTCCGATGGGGAATTACGTCGAGTGTGCGATATTTAACGTAGATCGAGCAGGGTCTGTAGGATTGAAAATGATTTTCGATCGAATTACATCGGTATTAAACGAGGCCCCATTAATGCTGCACAGACGTCAGGAAACGATACGTTTTACGCGTTATTGAAAACTGTCGGACGGTTCGGGAATAAGGTAGCCCTTCTCTCTGTTAGCCGATGAAACAACACCGCGGAGCTGAGCGCATCATCGACGAAGTAGAGGGAATGTCGACTAATTAGACGCATTGAACGCTTAACGGAACCAAGGTATCGAATGGTTCAATTGGGGCCCAACGATGGGGAGGTTGGGGTAATTGAACGAAAGCTTTATACGTCATTGTACGTGCATATAGCGGTGTATGTCGGTCGGTAGTCGAAGGGTTTAATCAAACACAAGTATAGTTGGACGGGGGTACGGTACACCAGATGGGTATGCACGGTGCGGGTTGTTGTGTGACGCTATTGAAACCGGCGCTATCGCCGGGACTGTTTCGTTAGCAGGGCAATTGAAAAATACGAGGAGAGAAAGAAGCGTAAAACCCGCGTGTACGACCAGTTTGCAAAGGCGTAAAGAGGATTCAGGTTATGCATGTATGTCGCTTAACTGCGTCTACTGCGACATATGTATATCCCTATGTACATGTATATATACGTCATAGTAATTCGGTGAAATGCCAGGTGGAATTGAATTTTAAGATCATTTGTCTAGACTCCCAGACCATTTGACGACGGCTATTTAATTTCTGCAATAACAAGAAAGTAAAATTCCACGTGTAATATTCCGATTTCGCCGCTGGTATATGTAGCGTAAAGCTTATTACTTTCCAACTGTTTTATTTCTCGTCGTAAATATTTACGTAGAATAAACTGCAACTTGTCTTCCCTGAATTATTTCTCTTTTTTACGCTTGTAACGTTTAAATAGCTTAATTTCATCGGCATCTTTTTATGCGTATAAATGTACAGTTGCAACTGACGCATTTTACAAAACGAGAAGAGAGGTAAAGCTCGGTTTGTAATTTCCTACACAAGCTTAATTTTTCTACCATACGAGCATACCAGATTATTCGATTAAATAGCACGATAACTTTTTTGCAACTTGTTTTACGGAAATTCATTTCACGATAAAATTCGGGTATGTTTAAGAATTTTGAAAAAGATCGTTTTCACAGAGTGTATCGTTCGAGAAATTATTTTCCACCGTGTATAGATGTCTCCAGTATTTCCGATACGATCGATACACAGAACCTTTATCGCAAGAAAAAGCTACGTTAAATTGCCGCGAATTTTCTTGCACCCAATCCGTATATCGTGTTTTCGACTAGAAAACTGGCTGAGAGTGAAAGATACGAAAGCGACTCTCAGGAATGTATCTGGGAACGTTATCGTCTCCCTATTATACACGTGTGTGATATCAAGCGGTCGTCTGACACCACTTCTGATTACTGTCATAAAAATTTATAGGCTCCGTCTATCGGACATTGCCGACAGCGCGCGATACCCACGTAATAAAGTGAAAACGACCGTCCGAGATTCGCGAAGGAAATAAATCGACGGTCGAGGACTTTCGAGATCGCTCTTTCGTACTTCGCCGTCACCCGTTGAGCCCGTCGGGGGCTACGTATATCGCGAAAGTCTTCTGGAAACGATCCCGTAAGTCGTAAACAACCCTGGAGCCCGTCTAGCTTCAGATATATGACGTAATATTTTTGTGTGTGACAGATCCTGCAGGCATTTCCACGGCTATCGATCCGCTATATACGCATCGCATCTCACGCAATAGTTTCTTGTGTTTCTTTCCTACCGATTCCCCGTGTACTTCAGAGACGTAAGCAATAATGGAGCAACGTTCCCGCTGCTAGATCAGACCTGAGGAAAAATGCTCTCGTTCGTTCCAGACAAATTTTGGCTTACAAAATCGTATTTGTTTGTGGATAAGCTATGCTATCGCAGAAATAATCGTTGAGATATTAACACATTGCGGACGAAAATTTTCGGGTTTTCTAGTCTAATGCTAGAGACTTATCAGCAGAATTCTTGCGTTTCCGTTGTTATCCTTTGGGAAGAAACGTAATATAAATTGCAAAAATAATTTAAAGCTTTAGTCGCTTAAATTGGTAATTAATGAACACAGCTTGATTTTAGACGTTTTCAGCGAAAACGACTGGTCCGCAATGTGTTAAAAATGGTGTTTCCACACTATCGCTGAAATATCGATTAATTCCATCTGGATTGCATTTATTTTGTCACTTCGAGCGACACTTTGATATTACTTCTTTTTTAAATAATCTACCGCCGATGGAAAAGCAATAATGCTTTTTATGGGATTATCGAGGGAAAATTGATTTATTCGACCATGATAAAAGGATGTTCAGATGAATGGAAGAAACGTTCTATGCTCCTTTTATGAATGAAAGAGCGAAAGAAAAAGAGATCATTCCGAAGCTTATCAAACAAACCAACAGACATACATATATCAGCTTCTTTATAAAATAGTTTACCACAGGTATCAACCCACGCTCTATTAAAACACACGACGAAAATACCGTTGACTTTGGAATATTGAAAAAAATTATTCCAAGAAGAAACTCTCGTTAATCATAATATTTATCATCCGGAAACTTTAATAATGAGTTTTCCCCCTCCCCCCTGGCACAGTTTTTCGTACTATCAAAGTCAACAAAGATGTTCCAGCTGGTTGAGATAAGCGAGAAAGTACCTCTCACCCTTTTTCTCTCGCGATACGTCGAAATTTTTAACGAACGAAAATTTTCTTCTCTTCGCAGTCACTTTTGCAAAATAGGCAGAGAAACTTACACCGTCTCGTTGCCACGACGGGCAATGGAAAAATGATTATTCGATCGTAAATTGTCACGTTAATGTACGCTGTAAAATCGGCGATAAAACGATTGCGCCGCTCGTGAAACTTGATCGCTGTTGAAATATCGCCGATGCGAAATTCCTAGGAAAATTTTCCGCGCGTTTAGGATATCTCGTAGTCGTTACTATGATGTTGATAATGGATGGAAACCGAGGGAAGAGAGGGAGAGGGACTGCGGAGAGCAGCAACGAGTAGAATGGGTTGGCCACAGGAGAGTAAACAGGAGACGGCTGCCGTCGCGACGGTATATGCCGGTAACAAGATATTGACACTGGCCGATAATGGCTCTTGGGTTGGTTGACGGGCATGGCTTGGCCGAAAGGAGAAGCGGCAACTTGAGAAAATGGAGCTGAAATTGGCGAGAGGTCTAGGGAATGGCGAGGACGAGCAACGAGATATAATACTTTTCTCCCCAAAGATATTTTTCCGCTCCAAAAATCGCCCCCATCGACCAGAGACAGAGTCTAGGTGTTGCGACGTCGACTAACTGGCGACACATTTTTGCGATGGAACGGAGGGAGAAAGTTTCGGTCGGTTGATCTGTTTTTTTTTCTCTCTTTTTTCAGTCCTTCCCCCTTCTTCTCCTTTTTTTTCCTTTTATCGACCATCTTGTTAATCGTCCCCCCAGTCTTCGTCCGTGAACTTACTCTTCGCCGGAGTGAACGAACGGTTGAAATTCGTTGTTTTAAAATCAGCTGGCAGAGCATGTCCGAAGTGTCTGTACCTGCTGACACGAAGTAATAACTAGAAATTTTCAACGAGTAGAAATTTCCACGAGTTTGCAGAAATTCTGTCGCGATATACATTACCAGGTTAAATCAGTGGATATGACGTTGATTATCATATAACGATGTTTCATCTTTTATCCGAAATGAGAATTTAAATTCCGAGGGAAATTATGATGAGACGAAACTTCCGAAGAACACCGGTTAACGGAGACACGCGAATTTTGATGAAACTTTTTATACAGCTGGAGGAGAGATTATTAAGTAAAATAACTTAATTAAAATATACAGATATGGAAAAATGGGAAATATGAAAGTTTCGAGAACTTTTACGAATAATAATGCGATAGAAGTAAGGTTGTGAAAGAATAGGTGTCGCTATAGTTAAACAAGGCATAATTGTTTTTTACGAAACTCCATTGGTATGAATTACACAATGAAATATTTAAATATACATATTTTTCAAATTTTCCAAAATTACTAGATTTTACAGAAATTTTGTTTAAGTCTTGAATAACTTTTATATTTAGTATTTTACGTTGTTCGATTTAAGAATTTTTCACCCCTGAACTTTAAAAGGTAATTTTACACCCTAAGCATGAATGTCTACCGAGAAAAAGATACGAGTCCAATATTTTCGGGCTCTCTTGCTGCATATGTAGGAAGGAGAGAGATGAAATGGCATGGATGACCAGGTCGGGAATCGAGATCTCCTGTTTGTTGGACAGATTTTCTACCCTCGAACTATCAAGGCTATGTGCGTTTCAGTTTTTCCCCTCGCTTACTTCTGTAACGAACAAGTCATAGTGTCCTTCGCTGACGTCTACACATGCAAAGCTTCGTTGCAATCAGAGTGTCTCTGTTGAGTAGGATTATCACACGACGCACAGATAATTAATAAAAGTAGAATTTAACAGAGAAACTTCGCCAAATTTTATTAGTTTTTTCTTCTTCAAAGATATTCATTATTTCATTGCTGGTAAAAAAAATATAAAAAAATATACAAAGGATCTTTTTAAAACCACTAATCGATCCAAACACTATCGATTGTTCACTCTCTACCTTATTTTCGCATCATTTCACATTCGAATTGTAATGGCGTAAATAAAATGGTGGGTAGAAAAAATAGGTAGTGACCTCATTTTAATGTTTCCAATTATGCCTGTCATTATTATTATTTTATGTATTAGAAATTGAATTATCTATATACTTATTGACGAATGATACGTCGCTGAACCTTCGAATTAATAATTAAGCAACGATTTATTGTAGCGAAAGAATTTAACAAGAGATTTAATTTTGTAAAAGAATCGATCCAGTTTTAAAGCAGGGAGGGTCACATTTAACCAGCGATCAATGCATTTTAACGGGTACGAAATTTTCCGAGAATGTCGAATAATTCAGGGACACATCTGCCGATCGAGCTGATATTCGTCTTTGTCTCCGCAATCGCTGACACGTGATTTATACGCAAGGATATTGGCTTCAAGATGGCGTTACACCTATGTACGTGATGAATCGGTACTTCTACTAATACAATCAATATGGAGTTACAGATCTGGATGAATCATTCTTTTATTATATTCTGATTATCTTCCCCTGTCAAATTTCTCACATTTATACCAACTATACCCATTCTTCTCGTTCGATTTATAGGTTTCTTTCAAAAATAGAGATACATAATTGCAAAGCGAGAAAAATTCAAGCTGTGACGCGAAGAATCGTTTGACGTTTCAGTTAACTTTGAAATAAACGTAATTTCTCATATTTATACAGATGTCGATATTTTGGTTTGGATTTTGGGCTTCTTTCAAAAGTAAAGATAATTCCAAAATTAAGAAAATTTAAGTTGTGACAAAAGAATCGTTTGACATTTCAGTTGACTTTGAAATAAACGAAATTTCTCATATTTATATAAATATCGATTTTTTTTTTTATTCGATTTTTAGGCTTCTTCAACAAGTAGAGATAATTGCAAAGTTAAGAAAATTCCAGTTGTGACACAAAGAATCGTTTGCGATGTTTCAATTAGCTTGGAAATAAACGTAAAGTTGTCAGCAATAAATGTTTCTCTACGAATTTCCTATCGGACAAACGGATCGGTCGTCGTTCGCCACTCGAACGAAACAATATTGATGTGCGATGAGTTCAAGAGGTCCGTAGGAGGCATCGTGAAGCAAAGTGCTCACCCGTAGGACAAGCGTTCATTCTTTTCTCAAGTGGAGATAAATGTGGTTAGGGTCACTTCCTTTCTGAAGTCGATTTTATCAAACACAGTTGCGCATAAACCATTTCCGCCGTAATGCAATATTTTATTGCACAAATACGTCATTTGCAAAATCATTTTGCAAGTGAAAATCAACGCTCTGAAAAAATTAAGAATATTCATAAATTAAAAAAGAAAGTGTAAATTCGATTGAAAATGTTCATATTGGGCCGTTTTCGTGAAAGTACAGAATTTTTTTAATATCTACATCTTTGTATTCCACAACACCGATTTTTTTTTCAGAAAAACTGATTAAATCGGTAATTTCGTTTCTCGACCAAGATTTTCTACTCCCACGAGAGTTCTCTCAAGAATACGAAACTACTTCCCGTTTGCAAAACAACTCTCCGATAACAATACAATTTTGTATCCATTCGAGAGCAAACACATCAACTCTCAGACAGTTGAGCGATGCTCTCAGAGAGTCACTCTCAGACTCAGTGTCCACTCGCGAGAGATACTCTCGAGATCGACTCGCGATAGTTTCACTCTCAAAAGGACAGCTAGCTCTATGTTTGGCTCGATGTACACAAAACGACTCTGACTCGTGTTTCTTATGTTTCGCGGAAAAAATATCGCGAGCCTCACGCGATGTTATGATACGAGAGGTCAAAACAAGGCCCAAGTGATATGCGTATGGGTGATTCATTCCTGAGGTTTCTTCGCGAGCTAGCTGCGCGTAAACAGCGAGCTGAAATCGGGTAGGACGATATGTCCTCAGTCAGTGTTTACGAGACTGCCGAACGAGTGCCTCGACAAACGACGCTTATACCGCGCGACCATAGTCTTGCAGAAAATACAGTGCACCCTCGAACAACGCGGTCTCGATTATACGCGGATTTCGAATCGATTTACGTAATTAGCATATTCGTTCGTGTGAACTAATTCCTCGCAAATTGCCGCTGCATACGAGAAACAGTGGCACCGAATTCAAGTACACAACGAACAGCCGAACTTGGGTGAAAAATCAAGGGACCAGTGTATTCCTGCGAGTTGCGTAGCTACAGTTTCACGGTATTTATGTGCGTGAATAATGTAATTATGCGTATATACGTACACAATGGAACAATTGAGTTAATTGAATATAGCATCGCTAATTAGATTAATTATTGTTACAATTTCGTTTGGTTGTATCCTATGTTCTATAGTTATGGAACATCAACAAATCAGTTTCTTACTGTTTTTCCCCCGAGACTTATACACATTCTATCCTTCTCTGGGGAAACATAGTTTCTCAATAAGACTTTAAACTTGACATACTTCGTTTGATATCATTTTAACCACGATATGTGGGAATTGAAAATATCGAGGTGGTTTTATAGTTATTACTAATACACGCAGATGCATTGGAAGAATATAAATGTAGTTCAGTTTTTCGTGAAGGTGGGCGGTGGTTCTTAATTATGCGGATTTCCATCAGTCGTCGTCCCTAACCCCCTCGTTTGTTCGAGAGAGCAGTGTATTACACCTACTGAGTAAAATGGAACGAGAAGCTTATGGAATTTATTTTATCGCTCTGCATGTGGGAATATGATATGTTTAATATATTACTTAGCGCTGTGTTTCGTAAAATGCATTATATTTTTGCACAATGGTATCTGTAAAATTTATACGTCGACTGGAAGCGAAAAACACGTAGCAATTAAAATATCTTCATAGAGAATGAATTATTACAAATTTACCAATGTATGAAGTAACTCCGCATTAATTATTCTTTACTGTTTCATATTTCTTCTTTCATTGCACTTTTCTGGGTAGCTTAAACTACTATTACTGCTTTTTTCTGTGTTAGATTACCACCGAAACAAAAAATCAAGTTTTACATGATACATAATTTTGTGTATCTCCAATTTTGTGAATATAACTTTCAGGTATTTCTCTGGTTTTCATAAATCTAAAAAATTCAGAGAAATTGCGGTACCAAGAAATTGTCAAATTTTGAGAATTAGAAAAATGCGTAATAATTGTATAAAAAGTTTCGAAAGTTGTTTGAATTATATATCATAGGAAACCTTAATCATCCCGTGATTTCTGCTGCAAGAAGTGCTTCGGTATCTTCTTTTAATTAGAAGTTACAGCGTTCCAAGTATTTCGCTCAATTCGCATTTTAACCCTGCAAACTCTCCATCCCTTAAGTGTTAGCATAAAAACGAACTCTGAAAATCGACGACTCACTTGTGCCTCTAATTATGCGGAAAATTTGACGGAAAGCTGTCTCGGGTAATTCCGTATAGGTATATCATGAATCCTTCACGGTCCTTTGGCGTTGGTCATTTCACCAATGCATATACTTGAGCGTTTGAAAATTGTTTGAGTAAAACCACTGCACAATCGTGCCACATTCGCATGCTTTGATAACCGAATACCCACGATATTGCGGTTACATTAACAGTGCTTCTGCTCGTCGTGGCCAAACAACAAATATTTATGTATTCTTGATGACATAGCGGTCACGCGCGAACAACCACCAATCAATTAACGTTATTCCATTTTGAAAAAGAAGGGGACCGGTATATCGTTGTTGTCCCCAACAAAGTGCAAGTACTTGCTTCCGTGAGAAACCTTCTGATTACATATGTCACCGTAAAGAACTTCTGTTATCGTAACGATACAACTTAATTAAAGCAAAATTAGTCAGAGGAGAAGGTAATTTTTCGTGCGAAAATAAATTTTTATAATCTCTTCGTTCTTTGTTTATGCTTCGTGAGAAGCTTATGTTCTTCTTGACTACTAGAACAGAAATTAATCTTAATTTAGTATCTGTTAAAGACGCGACGACCGATAGATAAATAAGAAATTCTTAAAAAAAGAAATTTGGTCGAGAAAGGGTTGAAGTATTCGTCGAGCTAATTTCATCGTTCCCTGCTTATGCTTCTACACGTACATTTACGCACGTGTTTGTATACTTATGCACACACACACACACGTGAATCTGCAATGTAATTGAAACTGTTCATAATTTAATCATGAATTAAATTACAATTGCCTATTAATAACAAAGCACGTAGAATTATGATAGATCGATAATTACGAATGAAAATACATTTGCAGTCTCTAATTATCATATCGGTAATAAATTGGTATCACGCTTCAACGATAATATAATATACGCAAAACCATTGCGAAAATGTGATACCGTTAATTAGAAGTCTTTCTACGTAAAGATGTGCATTTTAAAGGGAAAACAGTTTGAATCAGAAATTTATAGGATACGCGACAACTTGTTAGAAAAGGAGCTTCTCTTTGTTGAAAATTAATTAGCGACAATTCAAACGATATGTAGGTAAATATAAGGAGATTTTTAAAGCTGCAAAAATATTACCATCGGATAGATCGTTTCGATGGTTTCGTTCTTCGGCACTTATCAGGTAATGCAGATTTTCCACTCTGTTCTATCCTGCTTTATATTCTTACACAGATGCATATACATATAATACACTTTCGAAGTATGTACCGGCAAACTTGAAACG
Organism: Habropoda laboriosa; assembly: GCF_001263275.1. Taxonomy (NCBI): domain Eukaryota; kingdom Metazoa; phylum Arthropoda; class Insecta; order Hymenoptera; family Apidae; genus Habropoda; species Habropoda laboriosa. The sequence goes on from NW_017100242.1 coordinate 2,307,396, forward strand.
AGTTTAAGATTCTTTTGGACGTTGAACGAGTTGTCGGATCGTTTTGAAATTCCGCCACTCTAAACTCTCACTACGTGCTTTCTAATTTCCGATCGCTTCTTACCTACTCTTGAGCCAGCCTCCGTATATTCCAAAAGAGGGTGTATATGTATGCTTGCATACTGTGCAATCTAGGCAGCGAACATAGTGCAAGCAACTTTGGTAAACCTTGGATAAGACCTATATCTAGACCTATATTAAAGGCTTCCAACGGGGAGATATGTATATATTCTTTAAGAATAAATAGAATTGGTGGTAAGAAATGTAAGAATTGGAATTAAATTTTCTTACTTATGAAGTCTTTGATGTCATTATAAAGCAAAATTCTTTGTGCATTGTGATATTCTTGCAAAGCAATAAGTAAGAATTAAAAACAATTGTTTTGCACAAGGGAAGTGATTATTTTGGATGATTTGTTATAATATGAAAAAATATACTTTTCTATAATGCCTTATTTTTAATATTTTCTTTATTTACATTCGACGACTCACAGAAAGCTCCTTTTCTTA
>NW_017100242.1:2308083-2320038 GCF_001263275.1 Habropoda laboriosa
TAAAATCATTTAAATTTATAATAATAATATATTTATTTATTTATTCAGCCTCACAGGCATGAATTGGACTTGGTTTACAATAATCTACGTTTCATAAAACTATTTTATTCACTCATTCGATTCGTTCTCTCCCGCTCTCTCTCTTCCATTCACATTCCCTCGTACTCTACTAACTTGTCACCCTACATATTACCATTAATTGTTGCCCCTCCCTTATACTATAATATTCTCTTTGTATTTAAGCTTATAATTATTAAAACTATTTAAGCTTAAAATTATTATAATTATTAATTTTTCAATACGCATTTACGACAATAATGCTTATTATATCAGCTTTCTCGTTGAAATCTATACAGACACTACTTAGTTTAGGTTTATTCTGTAGAAAAGCGCATAAAAAATGGTTAACGAGCTGCTCCGAGTAATAAAATTAACAATATTTTTACGCCGACATATGGCAAGTAAAGTCTTTCTATCTGTCATATAACTATAGTTACGAATCGACTGTGTGAATTACGTGAACGGCAACGCTACATTTCACACTCCCGCTATGAACGACAGAATGCTGCTACCTGCTGATGCTCGTAAATTTCCCGTTCGGTATAGAACTGTAAAATTTTCAAGGGACGTCAATGTCTGTACCCTGTCTCAGTATTAATTGAAGTCCAGACTATCCGATTTACGAAAAATATGAAATCACTTTCCGACCATTAATTAAAGTCATTGACCCGTCGGGAAATTTCGTTACACCGGGGACGACGAAGCAGAATTTCCCCTCTATAGACGGCCAATGTTTCGTTCACAGACTCGAATATCGAGCGATATTACAAATCAGGAATAGATTTGATCGAGCGTGAATCAAGCAATACCTACCGTTATGTGTATACTACACAGCGCAACCAGTGACGTCGGGTAAATATCATGTCGAAAATGTTCCCCGAGCATATTCCGCCGAAACGAAAAACTCGAATATTCATGTTTGTAAGAGTACCACGCGAACGACCACTGACTGAAAAGATGCACACAGCTGTATCCCCTGAGTTATATCCACCGAGGAAGACTCTTGGAAGTCGTGTGCTCACCTTGATAGACAGCCACCTCTATACTACGTAACCAACCTATCTTTTACTTTATCTACTTATCTACTTTATCTATGTATATATATATCCACGAAACTTACTCCACTTTCCATATTTCCAAAAACCTGAATCATTTATCTGTGCTCAGCCGTGCATGCTTTTCCTATCCTTCGCTATGCTTCCGTCTGGCATCGGTCCTCAGGGACGCTGGGAGATGCAACAACTAGGTTCGTGCACATCGTGTAGTACCTACATTCGTCTTTCTACGGAACACGCTGGCCAGAGACTTTGAACAACGACTGCATAGGAAGGTCGCGTTTAGAGTGACCATTAAACGCTGTTCGCCGAGCATCCTGCTGTTTCGTCAGCAACAGTTATATCCTACGTTATATTGCAGTAGGACATCGTTAAAAAATTGCTACTACCACTGTATAGCGCGATAAAAAGAAACTAGAACGTACAAATTTTGAAATTGAAGAAAATTCAAGTGACGAAGAAACTGGACCAAGACGTGATACCGGTGGAACTTAATTTGTATCTCCCGCGTTACAGGGTGTCCTACTGTAATTTCGTTTGAGGATACAGTTGGTTATGAAGGAGGAAATAAATAGAACAGGGAAGAAAGACACGTTTCATTCTAGGTCACCTAGTGGACTCGTCAGTATGGCTACTTCCTGCCTTGAACGTGGAGGTCACTTAGATTCAGGTTACAAGTCGTATTAAGGGTGTCCCAAACAACTGGGACATCCTGTACATACTAATAGGAGCCTCGGCGAGGACTAGCGAGAAAGGTCAGTGGTTCGTCCCTCTGGTGGTGCAGCGTAGGAGATACCACCGTAGGGGATAATGCTTTAAACATCTTTAAGCTAACGGCCAAGCACGATAACGTATCTCACATCTGACCTTATCCAAATTATAATAACATTTCCTACGGTAATTCCTATGCGTGACGTTTGATAAAATAACGCGATGTAAATGTTGAAACCACAATTTCATAACCTTCCAGAATTTTGATAATCCACGAGAATATATGCAAAGTGTACGTAAAAAGAAAGTAGGAATAAAATGAAAGATCGAAATGAGGAAAATACTCGAAGGGGTTATATTATCAGGCTAAATTAAGAAAAGGAGAAGAAAAGGTCTGAAATGAAAGTTGGTGTTACGAGACGGGAGACAAAAGCGGCGGCGCGTATAAAAAGGGGGCAGGGAACGGAGGAGAAAAATGTGGGCGATGCTTTCGTCATGATATAAGTCTGGCTAAGAGTAGAGGAACGATACCTGGCCGTAGTTCTGACATTCTCATACGAGGGGTTGCATCTCTGTGTTACCCTCTACAATACAGAAGAGGGCTCTATTGTGACCTAGAAGTCAGTATCTCGGAGACCTCTCTCAGCCGGCATCCGTCAGAGCGTATTACGACCCCCCTTTGCACTACTTGGTTCCTGCGTCCCTATCTCCACCACGCCCCTGCTCGCCACCACCCCCATTCGTCCCAACCTCCGCAAGACAGCCATTGTGTTCCCTATTAATTACATTGCTTTACCACCCCAACCTCATGCCAGGACCTGCAGAGAGAGAGAGAGAGAGAGAGAGGGAGGGGGAGAGTTAGGCTACGGTCTAAATACTATGGACTGTGAGGTACAGTCTCGTCAGGATGTACGAAAACGTTCATAGATTGTCAGTCCGGAAAATTGGCTAATTCGTCAGAACAAGTTTCCCCCATTAACTGGTTTGCCGCGATTTAATTGCTCATTTACGTGACTTTGCCGAGCTTGTAAAATGTGGCAATAGTTTCTCTCGAAAGTTTCCCTCGCGCAAATTCGTTCGCCCTGAATATGCTTTATGATAATCTACGTGCTAATGGGTCTAATATACCGATGTTTCTTTTTCTTTTTTTTTCTTGACTATACGAGTTGGTGTATGTGAAATTTTTGATGTATGTAGGATAACAAGTTAGGCTTTTCAGGCTGGTAAAATGTTATTTGAAATGTGTCTGTGGAAGTTAGGTGGTAGAAGAGAGATTGTGCAAGAAATACCATTTTCCAGACGGGGACGTTGATGCTGATTCTCACGTGTTTATCCAGCTCTCTAATTTATTCAATGTGTGCATTCACTTCGCATTACCACTCTGTGCGCTGTTGCGAACACAGTTAGGATTTAATAGCGCTCGTTTTAGTGACAAACTCGCCCGTGTACAACGTTAGTACGAGGTTGTATTCGCGACTGGCGAAAACTGGATTAACGCCAAGAGTTGTTAAACCTGGACGATTCTGATAAACTTAAATAGGAAGACGCAATTATAGGTGGAGAAAGCGAGAAAGATGTCGTGGGAAACGTAGGTGAGAACAACAGCCGAGAACGGAAGAGTATAAATAAAAAAGAGAAAACACTTAGAGAAGAGAAAGAAAATGCGGTTCGGAATTCCCATTCGTAAACAATGGAATATTTACCGAATAAAAAAGAAAATTATTCAGCCTGGAATACATACATTTCTGGTGAGATGTGGTAATAAATCTGGCGAAGAAATGTAATTTAACCCTTCGCGAGTCCGAATTTTTATTTCATTGTCATAACTATACATGTAGCGTTTGAGCAGCTTTAGTTGACAGCAGGTGATGCACTATTTGCATAAAAAAAATGCTTTCACAATAAAGTGATCTAATAAGCAAAATTGCCAAAGTAGTCTGAGAGCATAACGTGTGTCCCAAATTCTTACGAATGGCAGTGCCCAAAGAATGATGAGTTTAATTTACGGTATGAATGAAAAATAAGATCGAGTGGAACGGCAACGTATCTTTGCAATATTTATTGTCAAAGCTGAAATACACAGCAGTGTGTGCGGAGTTCGATACGGGAATTGATATAACTGATTTACGATCTGCAACAGAGCAGCGAGAGCTTTATGGAAAACGCATGCATATAAAGGATGAAAAAGAGGCCGCGAAGAAAACGAACCGCGGAGTGAAATAGAAAGGAGGAACGGGCAGGAGACGTACGCGGAAGAGGAGTTGGAGAAAACCGTCGACGATACTCAACAGTGTAGGAGTCTACACCAAGGCAACCACCCACATGTTGCTCTCTTTTAAGCGCCATCCTTAATATCGACAAACGGATACGGCTGCCGATCTATTGGCTGCAACGTGCATGCACGTATGTCGCGAATTCGATGCCTGGTATCCAGTCGATGCTAGTGAACGCGAAACATTGTTACAGTGTCTGCTTTGAATTCAGATAACGTATCACGTGCCCTCGATATCCTTCTCATTCACTCTAACCTTCATTCTTCGTCTCGTTCTCGATCTCCCTGGTGTATCTTCCTTTTGTGGCCTCTTCCCTCCCGTATCACTCGTATCCCGTTTCACACCTCCTCCTCTCTCTCTCTCTCTCTCTCTCTCTCTCACTCTTTCTCTCGGAGTTTCTTCTTTTCTCTTTTGCTCGCTTACGTGCTTACTCGACGTATAATGAACCGAGACAACGTGTCAGATACGAGAGCATTTCCAACGATGAGGACGCCTAAGACGTTTTAATATTGAAATTCGATATCGTGCATTCTTGCTTTCAACATATTGCAATGCCTGTACGATACCAACCAGTCGGTGAATCTAAATCGTACGTGATCCGTGTTCTCATTTAGTTCGCGTTTAATTGAAAATGTTCCAACGTTACTCGAGACTTCTATAGATTTTATTTATTATTAATTATAACATAGAATATGGAATTTTCAGTTAATTATATTAAGACTGAAGAAAACTTAAGTTGCGAAACGAAGATCCAGGAAGTGACCCGGTAACGTTTAAACGACTCAAGGAAAGGTTTGGAACGATTTTACTGAAACTTGAAATTTAGCTTCGTAAGAACTCGCGAACAAGCGTGAAATCAATTTAAACATCCACGTACGTGGTGTATCATTTTGGAATTTCCCAGTTAGCAGGTAGCGACGAACGGTTTTCCGGTCAGGTTGACCCGAAAATTACAAAGATCGCGGACCGTCCATTTTAATTAACGACATTAAGTGCGAACGATTATGTTGCGACAAAACGCAGATCTGAGTATGGAGCATTATCCAACGTAGAGTGATATCGGTTTTAATGCGAGGAAGGCATTAGCATTAATTTGAGTTACCGTTTATTTATAATGGGTTAATGTTAATTTACGAAGTAGCCGGCATCGCGTGGGTCTGCCCTCTGACCAACATCCCACCCCCGCTCACCCGCGACTAAAAGCATTGTTTCGAGCCGTGGTTTTGTGCTCAATTTGCATTTCCCTGCTAATACATTACGGTTTATAGCCGCGCGGCAGTCGCTTTCGCGGTAAACTGCATAAAATACGAGGACTCGCTTCACGTCCCGCGGTGCTAGGGCGGTGTCCAAACCGCGAACGTGTTGCTTGTGGGAAAAACGCAGATTTTCCTCTTTTACGATCGTTTCGCAAGTACTAAGAGTGACGCGTAACACGAGTATTACCGCTACGGATGTTGCCGCACGCGATTCTTGTTATCAAACGAACGCTGATTTCTCGCGTTCCTTGCATAATCTTTGCAAACTTAACCCGTTTCACTTAAATGTTTAACCCTCGCCGCAAAATCTGCTATTCCGACTGTGTCGTTTTAAAATTTCGTTTGGTAAATTAGGGTGGAAGTATGCAAAGGATTGAATTAATGTGGAGGAGCACCGAAAAGTTCGAACAGTGTACTAGCAAGGAAAGGGTTAATCAGCAATTGACACAAATTTGAAATCGATCGATTGTATTGGTCATGATATGATCTTGAAAAGAAACTTTACCTTTAACTTATCTTTATGAACTGAATTAAGCTTGAATATTATCTGATAAAATTTTTCCAAATAAACTTGCAGCAATTTTTCATTATTCTTTCTGTTGGTAAACAATATATAATACTTTCTGTTTGAATATTTACATATGTATTGTACAATATTCTTATTGTTTTCCTACTTCTTTTCGCTCAGGCAAAAAGTTTTACATATCCACTTTGCACGGTGCCCTTTCTAAATAGATTGAATCTAATAGAATTAAAGTGTCGAACGAGCATTCGTCTATTCTTGCTACAATTCTGAAGAGGGCTTTTACGATATTGTTTTGTGCTGCCTTTTCGTTAAGGCGAGTGGCACCTTCGTTCTAGTGGCAGCGAGAACACGGGTTTCTTCTGTCTCCTCTTGGTTTTTTCTCCGGTCGTTGATTTACCGTCGGTAATTCCGTTAAGAGGACCGAGTCGCCGATTTACGACTCGTCGAATGTTCTAATTCACTTTTCTCCGCGTGCCTCTCATTTCGTTTCGAGGTGCGATCTCTCCCGATGCGTGTTACGTCGGTATACATCTTCGTTCTTACGGGCATCGAGTCGTTGAAAATCTTCACCTCTCTCTATATATAGCACACGATGATTTTCATCTTCTTTTCAAGAAATAGTCTGTGTAGGTAGGTACCTTACGTTCCGTCAAAACGATATTGAGAGAATCACGTCGGGTAATTGATTCGTTCTAACTTTAATCTCTCGTGCACATCACCGCCAACCAACCCCGTGTAATGCAGTTTTACGACCTCGCCGACATATCATGAAACCAGTTCCCGATAGCCTTAAAAGAAAGTAAATGCATCGAAGAAAAAGCAAATTACGGTAAGTAGTCGAAGAACGTATTGCACGGTTGAATCTAGAACGAGACTTTCTTGTATAGATCCGACGACGTTCTAATTTCTCCTTACCTATCAGCAAGGTGGACAAATACACGACATCGGAAAATTAGTTTCAGTAAATTGCAGTTAAGCTTCTCTGAATAAATACGTGTTCTAGATTTTAGACATTTGAGAAGTGGAAAAATTAAGACTTCGATGGGTGTACTTATTTAGCGTGAATAGTTTTGCAAGGGAACTTCTCCAAGTGATAATCACCGATTTTGACGAAACTTTGAAATAGGGGAGATCTTAAGAATAAAATGGCGTAACACTGAAATTAATGTAATTGCACAAAGATTGAAAGTGTAGTAATAATTATTAATTCTTGCTGCTCCCATAAAAAAGTAACATTGTGATCAATCACAATTTTTCTTTTCATAAACTAAGAAAAATCTCAAAGAAGTCGCTTGATAACAGCCCTAAATATCACTACCACAATATAAATACGAAAGCAACAATTTGAATATACGATTTGCCACGGTGACAAAACCCTCTAGTTCTTCGTTCACAAAAGGCCAGCCAACCTTGTATTACATTACCATACAAACGAACGCGGCAACGGAGGTTTAAACTGTTTCTAATAACAGCGAGCATATGTGTAACAGCAAGCGAAGCGACGGAGCGACAAATAATTTTCGGGATGTCGTAGGCGGGTACCATCTTCCCGCATCTGCTTGCTAATTCTCGGTGCTAATCCGGCAAATCCCATAGCACCCTCGCGCATTAAAGTCGGCCTTAGATGAGAGTCGGGATGGTAGTTTGTACGAAGGACCAAGAGGATATAGAACCGTCAGTAATGGTAGTGGAAGGGAATAGAGGTAGGGGATGTGGAAGAGGGCATATGAAGGAGAGAGAGTATAAGGGGGTTGGGGTCAGAACAGAATGGCGAAGAAAAGGATAGGTGGGAGGACACGCAAGAGGCGGTTGTGGAAATGCTACTTGGCGATGAGGCTAATATGCATGCGCTCGACCCAGCCAAAGTTTACTTAGATCGCGTTGCATTGCATTACAGCGACGTTACAATGGTGTGTGTTCCATCCTCCGCGGTGAGGACCGCGACAAAGAAGTCTCTGAACAGAAACTCTGTCGGTTACCTTTTCCACCTCTTTCCGACCCTCCTTTCCAACGTGATTCTCTGACCTTTCGTCCTCTCGCCTCTATCCAACCCACCGCCTCTGCTCCTGTCCCCAGTCAAATGGGCGAAGGGGGGGCTAGAGCAGAGGCAACACATGCTTAATAATTTACGTGGCACAAGTGGCCTGGAACTTTATCATGAGTTATATCATACTTGCGCATACATTCATGTATACGTGGACACGAGCCTGCTACGAGAACGTACACATGGCCGTTTTACTCGCAGGAAGAAACTGGCCGATACTTGCGATACATTCCACCGTACATGTATATATACACACCGGGGCTGTACCGAGGTAAGAGCATCCTCCCTGCGTGAATTATTGCCAGTAGGGTTTTCTAGGGCATGCGCGCCAGATACCGGTGAGTTATATTTTTTGGGTGTGTTTCCTGGGATAAATGGCAAGGGATGGTGTTGTGCAGAAGGGGGATACAAGATGGTTCGTGAAAATCGGGTTGCTCGAATATATACTGTACGATAGTGACAACGAGAACAACGCGTTTCTACCGAATCTGCTAAAAATATTTCTCGCCGAGGTGTTAACATTACGAGAATACCGCGAATGTGTTGTACGAAGAACGACCGACGATGGAAGAAAGAAAAGCGTGATTAATTCTATCGGGTGGAGGGGAGAGAGTAGTTTCCTTTGAAAAACGACTCGATTGCCATTCGACCATCTCTCTACATTCGGAAACTATTTTCTCAGTCTTGATTCTCTTCTCTTCGCCAGTCATTTGTATGAAACACGGGGGAGCCGTACTTTCTGCTCATATATGTCGGAATGGAAACGATTTCGGAGCTCGTTTGTATTTCTTGCCGTCGTTCTAATGTTATCCTTGGTCGATACTCTGCTGTTCATGGATCACGTTTTGTAGGTTTCGTCCTCCGACGAAAAATTCGTATACTTTCGGGCAATTTCCTCTAGCCATAAATCACGTCGACGTCGTCGAGTTCGTCTCTCGCACGCCGACCTTTGCCGAACACCATTCTCACCTCCCCTTCTTCTTTTTCTTTCGCCGCATCTTTCTTCCAAACGAAATACGCATTAGAAAAATTCCCTCTGTACAGTTTGGGAAACGGAGAATGTGTCACGACCGATTGTTCCGAAATCTCGTTTACAGTTCGAGAAAGGAGTAATTTTTCTGTACTACCGATGTAGATTTTTTTTTCTTCTGTCGGTTGGATGTCGAGTAAAAGTTGTTAGTGCGTTGTGTACATGGAACGTTAAGAAAGGGAAAACACGGCGCGATATTAGCCAACGAAATTTCTGTACCGCGGTTTAGTGTAAACGTGCAAACAAGACGACGTTTTGCGTTTTGTAAAACGTGAAACCGAGGTCCCCTCAGTTTCGAAACAAAGAGCCGTTTGTCAGTTTTGTAGGAACGTGCAAACGTAATACTTATGCGGCACTCTTGTACCGGCTGTGCTTTTCCAGAGCACACTAGGGTGTGTTTCTTTCCATCCTTAACCTACATTAACATTGCGGACCGCGTCTTTCCATAGAGGGTGGGTCGATAAGCGCGAAGCCCAGCACACATGTTGAAACTAAATTTGCTGATATGAATACTTCGTGTTGTTTCTCATGCCTTCGTGCATGGACCTTTTATTGCGAGAAACAAAAATAGCTTAGCTAACGTATTACCCACCTTGGAGCAGGTCTGCTAACTTTATATCGAAAAATCTTGCGAGAAGTTTTTACCGTATGACATAATAAGCAGTTAATTACGTTTGAGAAAAGAAACGGCGAAAATTTCACGACTAGAAGTATCAAGGTGCAGATAATGCAATTACATTTTCGCCTTTTATCTACTTTTCATATTAGATTTGAGGATTTTTCGAGTATCAAGTATCTTATAAAATTCAGCTCGGAGGAACAGTTTGCATATTACGCAATATTGGAATAATATCTTAATATACAAGGTGGGTCACGTAAAATAAGCCACCTAATTATCTTCTCCATGTAATTACAATGGTTCCAAAGGGTGAATAAGACGGACGAAAGATTTCGTCGATGAAAGAAGTAGGAAAAAGGAATGAAAGGAAGTTTCACGTTTGATTGGAACTTTTAAAGTCGAAATTGCCAGGTGGTTCGAAAAGTTTCGGTCGGTAGTGTATATCCACGTTAATAGAACACCGTGCAAAAATATAGTGGGAAAGTTTTCAGTCGTTATTTCCAAACATGAGGTCATATACGCTGGGTGGTTGTGTGAAAAATTTTCAAGCTCAGAAATAAAGGGTTTCCTACAGATGAGTCGTATATACGCTTACACGCAGCTGCTTAATCGTGTGCACGCGTGTGACGGGAGCCGGCATAGTGTGATGCGATCGAGTATCGCACGAGGCGATGACTCAGCTCACCAACCCCGTAGAGTGGCTATCCACTACGTCGAATACCCTCTCCGGTCGTAGTATTCGCAAAACTGGTGCTTGCAATGAAACGCGTTCATTCCTACTCCGAGTTGGTTGTTTATAATAGTCCTTCTTTTTATTAGCATCTGATCACTACCAACGTAAATTGATCAGCAAACACAACAGTGTTTAAAAAACGTAAGTCAATTTTAATTCTAAATTTTTCCTAAATTTAAACGATCAACGATTAACTATGTACTCAAATAAAATTCGAAGTTTAATTCACATGGAGAATATAAAGAACGTTTACTCGATGTTTACATACATTTGCGCGTGTGTTGATAAAATTTTCTCGCAGATACGAAAGATAAAGGAGCGATGGCGTGAATTTTTCAAGAATGCAGCATCTCCAAGGAGACGCGTTTAATTTGCAAACTTGAAGGTTATTTACTGTTTTTAACAAGAATAGGTTTCGAGACAGCGATCTCGGGCACGGGAGCGGAGACAGTAACGTTCTTTCGTGCAATCCAATTTCCACGCGAATTCGGGTGAATGGGGCAGCAGAGGTTAAAGACGATCCATGGAAATGGATGGCGCAGAGGCTGTTACGAAGTTGGGCAGGCTAATAAGAGGGCGCAAAGACGCCCTCATGCCCGGCAAAGACTGGATAGGGGAAGTGCACCCCTCGTATATTGAGATGGGGTGACGTCGTAGGGGTTGCTCGTAGGAGGGGAAGGGTGCGTGTAATTTCCCGGTGGACGATGGCGTCAGGCCGCGTGGTGTGGATCATGCTGAGGGTCGTTCAACCACCAGTGTTGTCTAGTGTCTCGTGCGCTGTGTCGTAGTTCTGTTCTCTCGTGATCGTGAACGTGCTGTACTTGTGATCGTTTAGCTTAGGATATTTCTCTTTGTGTATAGAAATAATCTGCTTAACGACAGGACTCTAGGATTCTTCTTAGAAACACTGTGCCAAAGGATCTTACGTTGTTATTGCTAGAATATCTCATAATCAATTAGTGTCGTAAAAATCTAAGAAGAAGGAACAAGAAAAAATATTCCATGTCATTACTGCGAGACATAATTCTGTCCAAATTTAGTGATATTTTGTGAAAGATCGAGCCAATTATCAATTGTGTGTGTGTGTATGTGTTTATTTCGACTGTGAAGTGGAATTTGTCTGGTGAAAGTGCAGTATCGTGATCGGAATTTAAATGTTGCTGTTCTATATAGTCGTATTTCATCGTGTGACGTACGCTTGTGTTGATAAACGTGTATTACACATTTGACCTGTAAGTTACATTTCTCTGTATTTAAAGTGTATCGGTGTCGAGTGTTTGTTATTGTTAAATCCGACGAATTTTTCGTGTCAGACGAGTACTTCATTCAGATTACCCAGGGACTGTCAGAGCAACTGGTGTTCGTGCACGCAAACCAAAGACGTTGCTCATCGTATTTATCGATTGAGCCCTGTGCAAATTAATAAGCACTCCATTACTTCTGTACTGGAGCAGCGTCGTGAATGTGTGGTAACCGACAATAATCGGTACGTATGCAAGCACAAGGACACACACCGTATATTGTATCTCTCTCTGTCTCTCTCTCGATCAATCGAACAGGGATTAAATCCACGTGGATCAACACAGGAGAAACAGCGACGAGACACTGTGCGCTACAGCACGCACTTAATTTGCCAGGGCAGAGGATA
>NW_017100242.1:2320183-2332251 GCF_001263275.1 Habropoda laboriosa
AGCCTCTCTTAATGTGTTTCGAAAGCCATTAATCGTTGCGTGCGAGCGGCATCGTCGACTCCCTTTTCCGCTGGCTTCCTTTATTTCACCCCCTTTCTCGTTAAGTATTCGCTTTCCCGTGCACGAGCCGCATTAGCCGCTTCCCATCCTCTTCGCAATCTTCCTATCTTGCTCCTTCTTTCCTTTCGGTCCTGCCTACCCTTCCTACGTCACTCCGTTTTCCGTTTCAACGAAGATTACGCTATCGTGTATTTTTTATCGAGTTTCTGATTAAAACCGGACCTCCTGCTCCTCCTCCTACTCCGCCACCACCACCTCCTCTTCTTACACGTCCTACTAGCCCTCCTCTGCCTTCCTATTCGTCGAGACTTCGCTTTCGGCAAATAACGCCTACGTTTTACGCTCTCGCCACTGTAACCCTTCATTCCCCTCAGCTGGTTGGTTACACACACACTTTCTCTCTCTCTCTCTCTCTCTCTCTCTCTCTCAGTGACGATAGTTAACGAGCACCTTCGTGACGCTGACCAAACCCCTCTCCTCACGTGTCAACTGCCCACTGACTTTGCTCGCTGTCGTGGTTTATGCACGACGTGATAAGTAATCGCGAAGCCCCTTTGCCCGAAAACACGTGCTAGACGATCGATCCTGACCGACAGAGTACACGAGAGAGAGACTGGCTCAAGGTCGTCGACATCTGGATAACAGTTTTGACACGCAGTTGGACGCGAGTGTACACGTAAAGAAACGGATATGTTAATACCGGTCCCGTCCTCGCCATCCTCCAACAACGGAGACGGCGGTATCAAACTCTTTGTCGGACAGATACCACGACATCTTGAAGAGGATGCATTAAGACCGATGTTCGAGGAGTTTGGGAAAATTTATGAGTTCACTGTGCTCAAGGACAAGTATACCGGCATGCACAAGGGTGAGAGAGTATTAGTTTTCATTTTTTTAGAGATTTTTATGTTTCGCAATTTTCGTACTTAGACAGGAGCAATATTTTTTATGACATTTTTTTAGAATATTTTCCTTTGTAATTTTGTAACGACTGTTTAGGTTTGCTTCACATTCGGCAAGTGTCTCTTAACACTTACGAATGGAAGTGTATACGTACACGCGTTATTTTAGAATTCGATCGAAACGAATATTTCCACGAAACAGGAATAAATATTAAATCCGCGTTTGAAATTAAGGTTGGCTGGAGTTTTTAAACAATCGAGAATTTACGCTTTTCCCTTTGTATTTTCTCCCCGCATCTCTTGATATATTCGATAAAACAATCGCGTCAGACAACGAATGACAACAATAGCCACGGCGAGCCAGGGCGAAACGAGTCGTAAATACAAATGTATAATAACTCTGTCGGTTTGCCCGAGCTCTCGATCCATTTCATACGTTTAACTAAGATAAGCGTGAACGAAGCACTTTCGTTTGATAGCGTGCACAAACCAGCCGCCGCCGCCCGCCCGCTATCAATGCTAGAATGAGAACGATGATAGTAAAGGTGTACATGCGCGATCTGTATCGCAAAAACCGGCACCCTTTTTGCATTGTAGAAACCGGACGTCGTATTATATACGTATATCGGTTGTGACGTCTGTGTGGTAGCTTTCGAAACGCGACTGAAAGATTAATCAGGATTTATTCTTTTGTCTCACGACGCGGTATATGGCGGCAACTCCAGGCCGGGGGACAGAGATGCTGAGAGTTAAAAGAGAGAGATGAGAAGGACGGCGGAAGGGAAGTGAAGAGAGAAAGGGTGGAGAGAGAGGCAAGGGGGCATAGAAGAGCGGGCTAAGCCGGTGAAACAATAAATTTCGCGGGCATTCACGTCGATCGCCGAGAGGATGAGCCGACGTCGACGATCGACGGCCTTTGTTGGCCGGCCGTAAGCCTCCCTATCCACCCTCGGTAACCTTTCCTTCTCACCCGAGGGTGGGCAATCTCTTCCTCCCTCGAACATCGCGGTGCACCAGACGCCAGCAAACCTGATACAATGGGACAACGTTCACGAGCGTTTCGTGCTGTTTCCGCAGCGGAAACTCGTCCCGGAAACGGGGACTTTAACACTGGCGTCACCGGTCACCGGTCGCGCAGCCTCTTCTCCTAGAGAGAGGTATCTATAATGCCTCCATTCGATCCCCCCGACTGCTCGAATTACGATGGGGTCGGTTATGCGATACTTTCGTATATAAGCGAAGGACAGAGCAGGGAGGGGGTGGGGAGAGAAACGCGAAAAGGGACAAAAGCCTTGGGGCCCGAGGAAAAGAGCTCCTGGTGACACGCTGCTTCGCCTTCAGTTGGGATTTTATAAAGGCATTTGGAAAAATGAGACAACGTTCGGAGGAGCTGGCCGGATTGTCTTCATGAATTGTGCATCAGCCGAAAAGCCTCGAACTTGAACGATTTTATTCGGAATTTCAACTTCGTCGATATCGCTTCGTTACTATAGAAGTACCCCCTTCTTTCTCTCTCTCTTTCTTTTCTTTTCTTCGCCGAATATGCAGCGTCGTTTAACGGTTTTGATCGACGACGGTAATGCCGGGGATGCGACGATAGTGAAGTATCTGAGCAACCCGGTTTCGCAACGGAATCATTTTTTCAGGAGGAATATTTGAAAGTTTCCGTGGGTACACCTTCAGGGAGACTTCCGTTTATTTAATTTGCAGGAAAAATTGCCGCAATCCGGTTGCCTGACCGTAGTTAGGAATGCACGTATTTTGCAATAAATATCCGGCCGATAAGCTGCACAGAAGCTCGACACGCCGTTGGGGAGAGAACATTTTTATTTTTGTAGACATGCGAAATTTATGGTTGACGAATGGCCGTTCGAGTTTGTGCCGGGAAATAGCTCGTTAATCTTTCGAATTATTCTCGCTTCCAACTTTGCTACGCTTCACGCGTACTCCGTGAATCGACGGTATTTTGTTGCATTCATGCCGGTATTAGAGGCGTATGCATATGTATATTTACGATGAGATTATATACATATATATAGGACGCATGTTACTGTCACACCTATCCATGCTTCAGAACGTTGCGTATAAAATATTCTGTATACTAGATTCCTTAATTTCTACCCGTTATCCGTCGTTCCATCGTTTTAATTTTTCTATTTTTTCTGTTTTTTTTTTTTTCCTGTTGGATTGTTCTCGGGTCGCTATCTATTTGGGTTATCGTAATCGGCCGCGTTTAAATCGGTTTACGTGTTTCGCAATTAACGCCTATAACGCAAACACAAAGATATTCGTGTGCACTTGGGTTTCTGAAAATATTTTCATTAAAGCGCGTGCTCGAAAAAGAAACGGCGGTTTCCGTCCATGCGCGAAACTGCTACAAAAGCTATTACACGACGTGGTGGTAGGTTATTCGGTAATCGTACCACGACGCTGCCTGTAATTTGAAGCTTTCCGGTAAACAAAAGATCTATGGATCCGACATGGATTCGGTGAAACAATTGGTGCTCACTTTGCCAACAAACCAACGAAATGTATATTCGTTTACATTGATATTCGCCAAGTCAAATAGCCTGCGTTCTCCCATACACACACACACACATACACACATGCATGCACACACGTTGTACCTACATTTCAGTTTGTTTCGCAACGAAATCGAAAGGACGATATCGCGTGGCGGCATATACACGTATATGGTGAAAAAAAAGAAGAAAAAAAATAGGACGATTGGCTTCAGCTACTTAGAGTGAAGTCGTTGTCACTCGATAACGTCGCCGGTCCGTACGATGTCGACGGGGTTCATTAAAATGTACATACATCTGAAAGCCGCGAAGCTTCATTCAACGCCGCGTTCCCTTTATTTTACATCCAGCACGGTTTTTCAATACGTTGCCTCTAACCTCTGTGAAGTTTTTCGTTGAAAAACGTATGGCGAGAGGAGAGGAGTGAAGGCTCGGGCACAGGATACACAGCGAAGGGAGAGAGAGTGTTGCAAGAGCTCGAGTTAGGGAAAGGTAGTGCTCAACGGCGACGAGGCTGCAACCGACACGGCAGTCTTGTAGTTTCGAAACAGCTCTCCAATTTTAATGAGACCCGTCTATTTCTCCGCGATTCTGTCTCCGTGTTACGACCTGTCTTCGTGTAATTATATTTTGATTCCTCGAGCTGCGCAGCTTTCCAGCTCCACCCTCCCACAATCCCTCCTCCACCTCTCAACGCCCATCCCTTGTCACGATTTCGAACGAAATTTTTCCTCTCTTTTCTCCGCTCCTTGTCCACCCGTTGTATCGTTCGTCCTTCTTCATGGTATTATCTTCTTACCGTTATTTTTCTTCCTCTTCTCTTCTTCTTCTTTCTTTTTTCCATTCTTCAGTTCATGGTAGAAGAAGGTTGTTGTGAATGCTAATACATCCACCTCTTCAACTCTTCGTCTCTCAGCTAGAGGCATCGACTGGGGCTTGGATCATCGTAGGGCTGGTTCTTCTTCTTTTTTCTTCTTCTTCTTCTTCGACAATCGCCACGGCGATCCTCTTTCCGGCAGCCGGCACTCGACCAATTTGTTTTGCCCTACAGATTGAGTTACAATTCAGCGTAAATAGAAAACTACCACCTCGGTTCTGTTCACGGAAACTCGCTTTGCATTCCCTTTATTTCACTCTCCGCTCCATTGGCTGCCACTTTGGCATCCTTCCTTAATTACCGGGTAGTTACGATACTTTGGTAACTTTTCGTCGTCGGTATTCGAGGACACTTCCTTCGGGTCCCTCGTTCCTTTTCTACTGTCTTATCTTTGCTCTCGTATCTCGTTGCCAGGAACGTCGTAATTTATCAACGAGCGCGTAAAGTTGCAACTTTTCGAATCACGGGAAAGAAGATAATTAACGCTCTTAACGTCGTTATGTACACACACACGCGTATAATAGAATTTGCATGAATCAGTTGCGAGAGTTGTGTTGGAAACACAATACTATTCGATGCTATAATTCACAATCAAACGGTATCGAGATGCAACGAACGAACGAACGAACGAACGGTTGAATCGAGACCACGGCCGTCGGCATAATTTAAGCGACGAACGTATATCATTTTGTCGTTCAATTAAATGTATTAAAATATAAATCTTGATATCGGCGTCGGCCGCAGAATAGAACAAAATGAAATCATTTCCTTTCAATTGCAAGCGTTTGTGCAGTAGAGTGGATTTAAAGAGGACGCGTCCATCGATTTGCACATATGTATATGTATATCGATGCGAGCGATAACTACGAGTTTAACTCTCGCGAGCGGTTTGCTCGTTTCAGCGTATTTAACAGCAGTGTAGCAAAGGGCTCAGCTGTTGGGGTGGTTGGCACATGGGGACCATGGCAAACGCCATTACAATAGCAACCACCTCCGCTACCAGCCTTCCCGCAATCTCTCTCTCTCTCTCTCTCTTTCTCGCTCGCTCTTTTCTCTCACTCTCTTCTCTTTCTCTCTCTCTCTCGACACGACGTCCACAAGAGTTGTCTGTCCGTTCGTTCCGTTCGCCCGTCTCTTCGTCTGCATGCACGGGCGTATGTTATCCCATTTTTTTGCCACAGGCCTCTCCACCATCGGCTCTTCTCTGTCTCTCCCATTCGGCTGGATCGATCCAGTGAACGCATCGCCCTCTGGCCCATTGGAAATTGCTAGAATTCAGAACAATTTAGTGTCCGAATTGACAATGGAAGAATTGTTGTTTTTAATCCGAGTACGAAATCCTCTTTACAACGGTACTTCGTTGTTCCGGAAATAATACCCAGCTCGGGCTGGCATCTTTTACCATGATTTAACCATTACCCGATATCCTACCCCACCCTTTTCAACCTTCGGAATTAACAAACGTCAAACGTTTCGCTTCAAATCAATGGGGGGTGAAACAGCATCCGAACACAACCGAACAACAACTCTCTGTATATATACATATATAAGGAAGAAGAGAAAAAGGGAAAAGGATCCATTAAAATAACGAGCGTGCATATTGTTTCGACGTAAACAAGGAGTAGTAGCAAGGGCGAGAAAGAACCGGGGCTAGAAAATACCTTGGCAGATTGTAGGTAACGAGTGTGTGAGTGTGAACACCCTCCTAAGGAGGATTTGTACGATAGAAGGGAGCAAGGCACTGGGGAAATAAGGTAATACCTACGGCTTTGTCTCGATCGAGGGCAAGGAGAGCTGTTGCTAAGGGAAGTAAAGGACACCGGATCGCATCACCTTATTCCCTTGCAGCGATGCACTTTCTCTTTCTTACTTCTTTTCGTCCTTTATTACATCCAAGAGAGACAGACCGAGAGAAGTAGAGAGAGAGAGAGAGAGAGGAAGCTCGACCCATATGGCTATTGCGCCTGGTATCAAACTAAAATTACACTCTCGCACGGCAAGGGATGGCACGGAGGAAGAAGTTTCGAGCAACGTCGAACGAAGCTCTGGCTGCCGGAAAATTCCAGGCCGGCGAACACGAAGAATCGGAATTCCCATCGTGGTGGCGGCAGGAGGTAGGACCTCGAGATGGGAAGCATAACCTGCGATGCATTTTCTCCCGTTGTTCCGGCGGACGCGAAATCCTCCGCGAGGCCGCGCACCGCCGTCGAGATTCATTCGAGGCAGAACAAGAGCCGTGAAATTCTTTGGCCGAAAGCTTTTATACGGGGGATATACATTCCCGGTGAAATATAAAACTACCAATTCCATCCTCTCCGTTTTCTACGTACCGCGATTATTCTATACGAACAACCGGCTAATTACCTTGGTAACGTTAAATAAGATCTCGCGTTCGAGTTGAAGATGGAATATGTCGGTGTTTCTTGGGAAGTGATCGAGTAGGTCGTTTTCTATTTGGAGAAATAACAGAGGGTGTACGAAAATACGGCAAATTTGAGATAATATTTTTATTCGTTGCTACGTTGAGTGTTTTAACGTTTCTTCCACTTTGTTGGGGATATTTTATTTGGATGTTCCGTTAAGCGAGAGGAAGAGTGGCTCGTTCAGTGAGCCTACCGTAAAAATATGAAAAATTTTGGGGAGAAATGTTGAATGGTTTTGTGGAGTAACGTGGGTTATTTTTCACGAAATGCAGTTCTTTTTTAGAGTATTATTATTGTCATTTCTCTAATCAGGTTTAATGCTTTGAATTAAAGCGTTTGCTCGTACTTGAACAGCGAATGGAATTGACACTATTGTTTAAAGTTGAACATATTATTTTATTTATTTAAATACACCGGTAGAGTAACACTTTGATATTCAGTGATAAATGCGTGGTTGGTTCTAAACGTGGATGATGGATCTACTAAAATTGTCAAAAAATTCCAGAGACTGATAAAAAGTGTTAGACATCATACAAAAATGATCGATACAATTCTATTTACCACATGGTGTACGGTTTATTTCAAAGAAGAAACGGATGCAACGTCTGAAATCTCTAGAATCGGCTAAAATAATTAGCAAATCTTAGCTCCGCTCTGCTCTTTCCAAGAATAAAAAAAGATCACACAAACACTTTTCGTTTCTATTGGAATTTGATCACCTAAACGACGTATTAAAGTGTTCCATATAGCTGTTGCTGATTTATTCCCACGCGACGTACAAACGATACACAGAATTGAATGAACGACGCGGGTATTAAAGATTGTTGCGTTTATTAAAGCGCGGAGATAAGCGCGGTAACGAGCGATGTCCTGTGGAAAATTTAAGAGGTTGATCGTTTTAGGCTTACATGCAAAGGCGATGCATAGTTGAAGACACGAAGATAATCTAGACGGCGGAAGTATGTCGGTGTTCTGAACCTCATGGCGAAAGCTCTTCTGCTTCCTCGTACGTCTCCTCCTTCTCTATATCTTCAGTCCCCAGTTCAGAGTATGCTCTCCTCCTCCTCTTCTTGGTCTAATGTCTTAATCTGTCGTGTGTGAAGAATTGGGCTGGGCCAAATGAAATTTGCATAGTCGTTACCAGCCCGCCTTTACGAGGGGTTCGTTCCGTCGATCCGCCTTAGGCTCTTTTGGCTCCGTGGAGGAAAGAAGACGGGCTAACACGACGATCCGTTTGATTGCTAGGAAAAACATTTCCCCGATATACCGACCTATTGTCTCGAAACAACAAGCAAATATAATCTTCGTGCCGTAGCGAAAGAGAAGTATACTACAAATAGCGAAGTATAGAACGAACGTAAAAATCAACGATACAAAATAAACGTTTCTTTGTTTCTTTTATCGTGGCATATGGATTCGATAGAGTAGCTCACCTGGAATTGAATAAAAAAGAAACGTTTGCAAATAGGGAGAAATATCGGATACTTCTAATAATCGAATCCTTCGGGGTTGAATAAAAAGAAGAAAGGTTCAGCGATACTTCAGCTGTATCTAAATTGTAAATGTCGTTAAACTGCAGCTCTCAGTCGTCGTTAAGAGATGCATCGTTGAAGCTACAAGCTGTACTAGGAGCAGCAATACAGGGCGTTTGTTAAATTACAAAGGTTTGCATTTAGGACAACGTTTACAGCTATCCAGTTACTTTCAATTGGTTAAAGTATCCAAGAATTGCTGCAGTGTCCCCGATCGATCTTTAATAAGCGTCTCCTTCGGATAAGCATCCAAGGTGGTATGTTAGAGAAGGGCCTTGAAGTTAGTGAGGTGTAGAGAAGGACGAGAGCAGGAATAACGTAGAACGCGTTGGCTAGGTCAGGAGCTTCAGGAGCCACCGAGCCGATAAGGGCTTGCCAGCTATGCCAGTTAACGACTATGTAAATTGACGGGTCTATTTATTCTACTCGTCGTATCGAGACTCCCCCCAGGATGAAGACATCAGGCTCCACTTTCTCAGAATCGCACCTTCCAATGGCTGGAGCAATTATGTTAATTCCGCGTAACTCTATCGTTGCAGGACGTATTGTCACTCTCTTACTGATCACAGTTTATTCATCTTCGATAATTGTAACTATACGTGTATATATGCTTCTCTTCTGTTTCTGCGTGCTTTTTGTTATTTTTCATCTAGATCGTCGTAATGTACATGGTTTCACGTCGGAGCGAAATCACAAATAAATTTAGGGGTCGCGAAATTGCTTCTTCGGCTGATACTCGATAAGAGAGTGGGCTATCATAACGCGCTGTCCGACCATTTTATTGCAATGCTAAAGTAGGTATTGATCCGAATCCAAGAGAATCACGAACTAAGGTGCTCGACGACCATCGATCCGTCGTGGAGGAAGAGAAGGAGGAGGTGAAGGAGAAAGAGGAGGAGGGTAATCATTTTCCGTGTCCTCCTGCTTCTCCTCCTCTTCCGTCGGTTATCCGAATTGGGTTCGAGGGGGTCTCGTAGCAAAGTTGGGGACTAGGAGAGGACACAAACACCTCCTTTCGGGTGTTGAGAAGAAGAAGAAGGGATCGGTAGGCCCCGGGTGGCACAGAGAGAGAGAGAGAGAGAGAGAGAGAGTGGGAGGGAGCTGAAAGAGATGGAAGGACTTTCTCTCTCAGTTTGGAATGAGAGGATGCATGAGAGACTGCTCCAGACCGTGGAGAGCGGAGTGAGGGTGCTGCCTTGGGGTTCATTATTCAGGGCTATTGATTTCCATCCACCTCCTACCATCAGCCCACCCAACACCACCAACGACCAAGAGGAAAAGAGAAAGAGAGGAAGAACGAGGGAGATGAGGCCAGAAAGAGATTGACGGACGACCGTTTCTCTGTCTTTTTTCCTTTCTTTTCTTCCTTTCCCTTCCACCCCTTTCTGTATCCCTCTGTTTGTCTCTTTCGCTTCTCGCTCCTGTTCGCTCTTCTCGACTGTTCTATCCCTACTGCATCAACCTACATACTAACTGACATGCACTTAAGCCAGGTACTTCAGCAATAACGAGTAGGGAACATGTAGTATCAATCGCTACCTTTCATGCGTAACTTCGACAATTTCATTTCCTTAATCGCGTCTATCGAGGATACGTATGTACGTATCGACGATACGTTCGATCGGGGCTAACTTATCTCTGACGTAGTTGCGATATTGATGTCACTTAAGAAACTATTAGCAGATACGTATTACGTACATCTCTGTATCGCGAATTCGAAACTAATGGGATTCCCATTTTTCTCCGGGGTAATACCTGAATTTAAAAATCCAGAAGAACTCGTGGCATTTTCGTCGATCCTTCGTCTTGGATTTGTCGATTTCTCCATCGTCTTCCGCGGAGTTAACGGAGTTAGGCCACAACTTCCGTCGAAACTTTCTGCCCGTAACGACGGTCCGAAGGGACTTGCGAGTTTCCTCTTTGAAATCCCTCGCTCACGGTTTTCCGTCTGTGAGAAATCACCTTAAGGATCATGGGTATCACCGCGAGAAGGATACTCGTACTATCTTTATCTAGCGTTCGATTTTTTTTTCTTTTTTTTTTTTCTCTAGAAATGTGCAAAGAGTTAAGAGGGTCTTAGGGAAGCACCAAGTGATTCTAACAAAGTCGTCCGTTTGTTAACTTTACGGATTGATTTTTAGAGTGGTAACGGCGTTTCATCGACGGTTTAATTAACAAGCAACAAATGAATTTCAACTGTTAACCGAGTATTGATTTTATCACGATATGCAGTAGTGATTCAACGTTCTTTCGTATATTTCACGCAGCTGTTTAATACTAGGTGATTCATAAAATCGCTTCTGATGTTGATTTGGCAGAGAAACCAGAAGCTTACTCGTGAAAAATATTTCAAGCAGAAATTTCAGTTGTACATAAAACGCATGGCTGCACTAACTATTCGATGACTCACTTTTATCTAATCTGATTCGATCGTTGAATAACATCTGACATCATTTTCAATTACCTAAGAAAATCCTTTTTTTTATCGCATGAACCAATTATTTATTATTTTATGAACAAAATCTTCGGAAATTAAGCTAAAAAAAAATGGACATCTGTTTTAAGTACACTAATCACTGATAAAACGATGTATCAGCTCTAAAATAATTCTTCACGTATCCGCGAAAAATACAAAACCCTCGTAGTTAAAGAATCGATTTTAGAACGATGCAAACACCAATTTAAATTCTCAACCATTTCCAACAAAATTTCTTCGTTAACCTTTCTCCAGCGATCAAACGAGGCGTCAAAAATTCCCATCTGAACGAAGAGAACGACGTGATACCCTTTCGATCAACCCTACCGAAATAACGAAACGCTGTTGCGTTTATCGCGGCATAGCCGGTATCAGCAAATTACAACACCGCGCAATATTCACGAGCAACGTTTTTCCCTCGTTCCATCTGTAAGGGTCGGTCGCCTGTCTTGGTGCGCACGCTTGCCCTCTTTGACCGTGTCCAACGTTGCGTAACGTAAAACTCCATTAGGTGTTAGCTCCTCCGTCGACGGTTAAACCGTTACTCGGTCTACGGTTGTAGGTAGAGGAAACGGGAGTCGAACCGTCGACGTAGGCGGCTCGTGGATATATAGGCGACCGGCGGTATACCGGCACAGAGGAGTTATACTGGTGGTGTGTGTATCTATAGGGATTGCAGCGCCGCGGGCGCCGGCGCGAAACGCTCGCTTGCGAGACCACCTCCGCGTGGTGGGCTCGTGACGTCAGCTTTCCTCAGTGTGCGGAGAGCGACCGCAGTGTACACCATCTCCACGTTTTGGCAAAGAAGGCAGCATCGTTTTGCTGAGTGAACGAGTTTTCTCACGTCGTACCGATCAGCTGGATAACCCAACACCACCGACCACCAACGGTTTATAATCCGAACGCACTTCTACACGTCGCCTTCTGCGTAATTTTTCTTTCGCCGGGTGGTTCTTCGTCGGCCGGAGAACACAGAATTACGTCGATGAAACGTTCGAGCACGAGATTTTCATTAGTGGTTTTCAACAGCTGAACCCGGCGCGCTTGTGGATAAGAAGACGATCGTGTGTCGTGGTGTGTTGTGTCTCTCTTCCTTTTTCTTTCCACCGTCAGAAACAAGCAGAAACGAAGATACAAGAGGGACCTGTGCCCGGTGAGAGGTTGTTCAACGTGCGGTTGTCGGCGTAATCGGTTCTGTTCCTTTCTCTCAGTCGACAAGGTGACGAATTTTTTTCTTGATGAGTACGACGACGTCGACAAGGAGCACGATCCGTAG
>NW_017100242.1:2332262-2338635 GCF_001263275.1 Habropoda laboriosa
CCGCCGGTAATAGCATCTACCAAGGAGCTAACACCTAGCACGAGGAGCCCCTGTTCTACAGATAACGGATGGACGATCGTTCTTCAAGAGATTAACGATTAACACCCCGTTGCGTTCGTGAATAGTGTGCAGTTATTGTTGTTGTTGTTATTATTGATATCCTGGTGATGATGATGCACGTGTCCTGGTGCCACGAGTACTGACTACGTGTCCTTGGAATTTCAGATTTAACCCTTTAAACGTATATATACATATATATATATAGAGAGAGAGAGATATATCGGTGGTTCGAGAATCTCTACCGAGTCGTCCTCCCAGTTTAAAAGTGTCTCACGGTGTTTTACGAGCGAGAACGAAGGAAGACGCGTGTGTCAGCCGATACACGAGACTGCGTTTTGCTAGATCAGCGAAACAGTATCGAAGTTTTATGGATTTCATTTGGTCGGGTTGATCGTCTGCCAGAGATCTACACTCACGTGGATTCGTAGCCGATCGTTCCTAGCTCACGTGGCCGTCAAGACCTCTCTCTCTCTCACACACTCTCACTCTCTCTCTCTCTCTCTCTCTCTCTCTCTCTCTCTCTCTCTCTCTCTTCCTGTGTGTGTCGGTGACGCTCTGAAAATTGGCGGTTTCGCGATTATATCCAACGGATGTTCCTCTTCAACGGTGAAACCCCCCGGAAGTTCAAGAGTTGTGAAAAGTTGCATCGTGTACGCTTGTTGCATTTTCTTTCCCACTGATGTTCCTCAACGACATTGCAACATCGAACGTAATCGGGTTGATGTTCGAGTGAGTGAAAGATAAACGACGAAGGGACTGTTGCTCCTTTTTGTCTGTTCGTCGAGACGATCCGCATCCGTCCTCTGTTGTTCGAGACGTATCACGACGCGCGTGTACCGCTCTCATGTCACGGATAGGAGTAGAGGGATGACGCTGCATCATCGTTGTGCCACAGACGCTGTCGAAGAAGACGAGGAAGACTCGTGAATCGAGTAAACGACGATCGTCATCGGTATTGGAGAACCAAGGGGGAAAAATCGGCGTCGTTGGTTGCGATACTTCGTAGGATTATTTTGCATCCGCAAACACGCGGAATCAAGCAGGCAGCGTGGAGCGCTCGGCGATCGTGTGGCCGCGCGCCGCGGACCTCTACCTTTATCAACCAGGTACACGAATTTTCTTACAGAAAACAGACGAGCGTAATCTCTCTGGTAAATTCGTTTTAATCGCGAAGCTGTCGCGCGAGAGGCGGTCGAATTTTTGGAAAGTTTCGCATTGTTCAAGTGTCTCTTTCGAAGAATTAAAGTGCTTCCCTTGTCAAGCCTGCAGCTATTAGCAGGAAATGTTTGTTCAACAGTGACTCGGGTTATTAGCAAAGATTTAGAGTAAACTTGAAGGAATGGAAATGGTAATGTGAGAGTAAAGAATGTTCGACAGGCTTGCATGTCTACTTTTGTAGTTTTTATACTGTAGCAATATGACGAAAACGTGTAGTTTCCAAAAAGATGACGAGAGGCTTCTTCCGGTATGTCGAGTCATTCTTCACTGCCTAAGCAACGAGCTTTCGTCGTATCGAGAGCGCATTCTTACCCTACCACTGAATCTCCCAAGCATATTACAAGTGTGCTCAATAGGATTCATATCCGCTGACAAAGGACGTGCTATTTTTCCACGACGTCGCGTGTACTCGTCTCTTTTTTTCTTCCTACCGAACATATTTTACGAAAGTCAGGGAAGCATTTTATGGTACAAATATCCCTTGCACGTGACGCCTGCTGCGATGTATTCCGTGCCATTACACAATCGTGCAATGATGGAATCTCTGAAAACGTTTTGTTTAAGTATCTACGTTACAGTTGTGCTACTAGTTCGTTGCATCTTCTTCTTAAAGCTTTCAACACTTGTAGGATGTTTCCATTGTATGTGCAAATAATGTATTAAATCTCGACAGTACCTTTAATCCTTCGACAGATGACCCCGAGTGAGGCTCGAACGGTGCGTTAAATAACGAAGAGTTTATAACTCACGAGAGACTTTTAGGGACAAAGATAGAAAGGGACGAGTTATTACTATCAGAACTGTGTACTTTTGTGCACTGTGCTTCCAAAATAATCGCACACGACGTAAAATATGAATTTTATCGGCTCTAATTCGTAATTATATCAGACTGTCAAAGGGTTAAGGTACCTGAAAAGAGAACAACGAAGGTAACTCTTATTAATCTACTGAAATTTCAACCTTGAATAAAATGTTTCACTGCTGCAAACTTTAACGTGCACATGTTTGCTCGAAAATCATTCTGCTATTTAAAACAGCAATGAAAATAAGAATTCTCGGGAAAAATTTGTTTCTTACGTGTTCTCTAATATTTCACGTGTTTCTATATTTAAAGTGTTTTGATACATTGTGTCGTAGCATGCTAATGTATCAAGTACACGTCATTTTATACATTGGTAAAGTAATCTGGTAATGGTACACACAACGTACCTTTCTCCTTTCGAAAGGCATTACCCGGCGAATATGTCATCGTTTAACGCTGCGGCAAGTTCCTTAGCACGAAGTGATATTAGTTGGTACAGGAGGAATCAGATGAATCATGGAGGAGGGAAGGCGATTAAATTTTTGTGTCTTCGTGGTCGCACACGGCTCTATAGCCCGTGCCACTTGAGTTTTGGTTTTGGCAGCGCTTCCAAGAGTGTTTTCCCCTTGTATTTGCAATCGAGGCGGGTTACAGCCTGACCCGAATCCTTAAGCCAGACCACGGTCACGGGATGCCCCGACGAGCAGGCACGTAGTAACCTACACGCCAGGCTGTGCCAGGAGCGTCTTCCTACCTCTTCCTTTATTTCCCTTTTTTTCTTCTTCTTCTCTTCTCCTTGGCTCTTGCCTAAAACTTTCCCCCTAACCGGCCTTCTCCTTTTGCTTCGGGTTTTGCAAGGACGCGTTCGATATTGGAACACAGGGCATACGATATTATGCGAGTCGAAACAATATTTGTTATCTGCATCGGATGTAGCAAGGAAGTTCCGAGAGTAAAGATTCCGCCGAGTGAAACTTCCCGTGGCAGAGTTGAAAAATTTTCTTTCAATGTCCTTTAACAAGGAAACGATAGAGAAGAATCGTTACAATTCTGTACGCGTAGAAAATTAAGCGTGTCCGATGAAACATGCAGTCCTTACGGAGAAACTACTATTCCCTCTTGTTTTAATAACAAGATTTGTCCACAAGTGTGTCTCTCTCTCTTTTTTCTTCCTGTCGTATTAACCAATCGGAGGGGTATATCGCCTGGAGCAGCACACCTTAGTATTCCAGACGCATTTGGAACGCGATGTTGGTAAAGAGTCGCACTTGTTGGCGTCCGGGGACACGAGGATGCTGTGGACGTGGGATGCGGAGGAGCTGGCGGAGAATCGGTGGTGGTAGCAGGGTGAGGATCGTACTCAGAGGGACACTGGAAAGCGAAGCGAGTGCGCGGTGGTCAGCTCGGACGGTCCCCTGGGAGATTTCTGGACCGCAGTCCTAAATCGGGTTTCATTCCCTCGGCGAGGCTCCGGTGCCTCAAACCCTCCGCCTCGTCGAACCTGGTTGCGATATACCGAACAAAGCGAACGAACAGCTCGCTACAATTTCTTTCTTTCCTTCCTTTTTCTCTCTCTCTCTCTCTCTCCCTCTCTCATTCTTTTTTTTCTTTTTGCGCCCGGCAATTTTCTCCTACGTGCCGGATAGCATTGAGCGTACAGCCGGAAAATACCCGAAATGAGAAAATACTCTAACAGCATGAGGTAGTACACGTTTCGTAGGATAGGAAAGTGGTGCTGCCGGGGGAAATTCGTGCTGTTCTAGTTCAATTTTTCGAAATCGACCGAGGGAAGATTGTCGTTGGAACGGAGCAGCGTCTGTCGAAGTATCATATCGCGTGTGAACGTGCTAAGTCGAAGGTAACGAGTCGACGATAGGGGGAAAGCAGGCCGAAGGGGACGATCGTTCGACCAAGAGATCTGCGCTAGGCACATGCATTATCGTAAACGATATCGCCCTCGGCCAGACGCTGGTTACACACACACACACACTTGCGTCCTTTACACCGTTTTCACGCTTGTGTGGAAGATGAGGCAGGGTACACGTATAGCGTGCATGTTGGGGGGTGGAGAGTATACGGAAGGAGTTGGACGTTTTGCTATCTAGTCCTCTGCAAACAACTTGCTTGGCGCCTCCGAGTCTTATCCATGACCCCGAGAATGAGTAGGGATCATCTACATATTTATAATCCCAGTGTCACCTCGTGTCGTAACTTGTGTACGCTCCTACTTCGACAGTTTTTCCACGTGCAATTTTTAAACTTCCGTTCTTCCTCTCGTGCATATTTAAACATGCATATTCGACAGTTTGCTTGACCAATGGCGGTGTTCCCGAGACTTTTGCTTGTAGAACAGCCTAGTGTTGTATTCATTGAAGCGACAGAATATACTCTTTCTTAACAACGAAACAACTTTTAAGCTTCGCATAACATTTTTATAAATTTCTTCGAAAACATGTAACATTCGTCAAAGTTTGACATAGTTGTGAATTTTTCTTCGTACTTCCTATTGTTATTGTAACATTATTTTCTTACCTACACTCGTAGAAAGTTCGATTGAAAACAACAGAGACACCCAGTATGCCGTGTACTTCACATTGCACATTTTCTGGTGAAACATGAATAGCAGGAATTTTACGCGTCGAGAGAAAGGCAAGTTCACGAAGATCGGTGAAGATTGTTGTTCGCAACTCTCGAGGAAAGTTGGCCTTTGTAACACGTCTTATCTTAACGTCTTTCGCAAATCTACGCACGGCCACGATTTTGCTCGCACGCCCGGCGAGCATATATTTTAGCGCGTAAGTTAGAAGCCAGTGTCGCCTTTGTACCGTTATGGCCGGAACATTACAGAAAGAGATACTCGCGCTTTCTCCGTGTCGTTGCGGTATATGCAACGCGGGCGACGACGACGACCTATACCGTAACGCCCATAAACATAGATCAAGCTCAACAATGGGCTGCCGGTAAACGTATTGACATTTTATACTTCCCACCAGCGCGCTGACTGGTTGCCGCCGCGACCGCTCGAGCGTTACTCAAACTGCAATACCAGGAACAAACTGCAGGATACCCCGTTTTCTCCGCACGACGAAATGCTAATGGACGTGAACAGATACCGGAGGAATGTTTATGAATCGCTGCGATCGAAAGAGACTGTCGGGAAATTGCAATTTGACGGGCTTTCACGTAGAACAAATTTCTCCCACCTCGTTGAAACATCACCGTAATAATTATTTCCTTTTGTCAAGCAGAGCGTTAGTGAAAAGTCACCTTTTTTTTTTTGTATTTCGTGGTGTGAAAGTTAAACGGGCAAATTTTTTACCATTTTACCGTCGATTTTAGATCGGTATTGTTGCTTAATTATTTTACGTAATTGACAAATACATCAGAGGGCAATTAAACTCTTTGGGTCGACGGAAGAGGAAGTCTGGAACTAGGAGGTTGTTAACCTGAATCCAAAGCGTATGGCTGATATTGGGTTAATACAGTGAAAGTCCTCGGAGAGAACTCCCTTCTGAATTGTGTTACCGGAACAGCGACGTCTGAACGTAACGCCTCGTTCCACTTAGCTGAGTACGTTACTACAGCAAGTAGATACGGTCTGTATATTGCCAGACGTGACGTTTCGTTCAAACACGTTGCGCCTTTATTATTTCCTTCTATTCGCGTTTTTCGTTCAAATAGGATCTGCTTCCGTAGAGTAAACATTTTTTTTACAATTTTCAGGGGAAATAACGCGTTTGAGTGAAGTGAAATTTAATTAAATTAACAGAATTAGCAACAGATGACTTTCTAGTATATGCATAATTACTTTCACTGCAGTTATTTGTTAAATTCTGAAATTAGCAATTTTTTTATATTCAAAGCGAATTATTTGCAAAGGTCGAAGAAACATTTCACATTTTCCCAAGTGTTTGATACTTGTACCAATGAGGAAAGTTATATATTTATCTGAGTCACGTACGCCGGTTAATTTATGTCTGACTTCAGCTTTATTTCATTGCCTAACCTTAATTTTAAAGCAACTAGATTAGACCGCGCGTTATCAAAATAGTAAATTTAATCGCGTGACGTTCCCCTGAAAATTCGTACACGAATACTTCACTTATCATCGGTACAGATTATAATTATTTTCGTACGACTGTTAAAAACATTTCGTATCGTTACGTTTTAATAACTCTCCATAAAATTAACATTCGTCGAGAGAGAGAGTTCTTATTGCTCGACGAAGAATTTCAAAAGAAACTTATCCAATATTTCCTACGAATTATTTTTTCTTGTATAAATATACATCAT
>NW_017100242.1:2338656-2340319 GCF_001263275.1 Habropoda laboriosa
ATTGTTTCACGTCATATTTATCGCTTCATTGTAGAAATTTTGTGTCAGCTATTGTGTTCTCTTCTTCTTCTTCCCCTCTTGCCTAACGATATTGCATATCACAGAGAGAGAGAGTTGCGCTGTGAACGAAGAGAGCGAGAAGGCGATGGAAAATGTAAAGAAGAAGGAAGAAGAAGGGTGCGAAACTTTCAACCACGCAGACAGAATTGCGAGAGCTCACGCTTTCTCACATCAAAAGCAATTTATACGATTATATACATGGCGCCTTCAATGCACCTTAATCAAATAAGCCGTGCTACGTCGACGACGCCGGAAAACGGCAAGAGACGTTGCAGATGCTTTGAATCGTCGTACTTTGAAACGCACGACGTGGAAAATTTTCTCTCGCTTGATCCAACGTCATGCATATACAACGAGACAAACAGATTGCGTCGTTCCTCCGCGATCTGCAAGCTTTCACGGAAAACTATGATTTTCGAACAATCGCGGGCGTCTTGTAGCGTGTCTACGAATTTACCAGTGCACGAAATCGCGTATCGACGCTTGAACGATTTTTATTCCAAGCTGTTTTTTCAAATTTCAACATTTATCGTCGCTTCTACGTCTTTTTTTTATCAAAGTTTCTTTAAGTTCGCAAAGTTCTTTTACAATATACAAATATATAAATATATAA
Source organism: Habropoda laboriosa (assembly GCF_001263275.1). Classification (NCBI taxonomy): domain Eukaryota; kingdom Metazoa; phylum Arthropoda; class Insecta; order Hymenoptera; family Apidae; genus Habropoda; species Habropoda laboriosa. The sequence continues at coordinate 2,339,330 of NW_017100242.1, forward strand.
ATTTTACTGTATCAAATTTTGCGCGTACAAATTTCCTCGTACCATTGTATACTCTCGTACAATACTAACTTTCGCGAAGAAATGTAATTTAAATCATGCGAACGAATATACCGGGTGTCCCAATGCTTACGAAAGACGGTGTTTGTAATTTCCAAATTTAATCAATTCTCGCACAACAGCTTTTCCTCTGAAAATTCAGGAGATCGATGAGAAACGTGAATTCATAGGGATATTTATCAAAGAAGATATTTCTCCAGAAAAAAGATGGCTGGTAAATAGAAGAAAGTCTCGCAGCACGCAGTTTTTTCCGCCGTTCACGTCAGATTCGTTTACACTAGTCGTGGAAATGTTTTCAAATACCACAACTTGGGATAGGCTAGCACACGACTGTCGGATGGTGGAAACAGTGCCAAAATCTCAAGAGAAACGCGCTGGCGTTCACGTCTGCTCATGGTTGCACTGTGCCACCACCCGCCTTCCCTACCAAACCCAACGCCGGGCTCCCTTCGCTTTGTTATGTTAATTGTTTCAAACTTGAGGCATCATAGCTACGTTTATTTTCCATTCTCGTCGCCTTTCTCGTGTTCGCGCCCCTCTGTCTCTCTACAGAGAGAGAGAGAGAGTGAGTGAGAGGCGGCTGGGTGGAGTTTCCAAACACGAGTGTTGGTTCAAAACTTCTCTTTCTTCCCAACGTCGGCTCGGTTGTCGTTCACGGAAATGATACGAGCGTGTTGCTTAATTAAAAGTAGCAGCGTTACAGGTTAAATATACTGTATGAATGATTCGTTTCGGGTATTCGTACGACGAACAATTACAAAATGGGACAGAGAAAGAGAGAAAGAAAAGAAGAAGAAGAAAACAGACGGTTTAAATTACTCGACAATGCTAAGATTTTTCAGCGGAAATATTTTCCTGTGTGTACACAGAGTTTCCACCGTGTCTTTGAAATTGTAACGAATCTCGAGATGGAAGGTTCTTTCTTGAAAGCAC
>NW_017100242.1:2340349-2353364 GCF_001263275.1 Habropoda laboriosa
GAGAGAGAGAGAGAGAGAGAGAGAGAGAGAGAGAGAGAGAGAGGGTGAACAAAGGGTCGGAAGTATTAAGGCGGGATTCGTGGCCCTTTTCTGGCGCGCGCTTTTGCCCACCTTTTCATCGACTGACTTTTTTACCCTGTCTACCCGGTATGACTGTTCCCTCGGCATAGTGGCGGGTGCTGGGCGACGTCGGCGCCTCGTATATTTTAATGCCAACCTGGGTGGAATGCAGTCAAAACTGTTATTACAGTTTTAATTAAACGAAAATTATATCATTTCATACATTTTTGATGCGAATCTGAGCGCGCTCGAGCATACTGACGTATTCAGGCTAGCTGCTGCTGCTGCAAACACACGTTATAGCCGTCGTACCAACGGTTAACCCCTATGTTTTCCGTTTCGAAAATTGTACAACTTGCGTCCCGCCGGTGACTTTGGCTGCCAACTTGTTTTTTAAATTCCCCTACGAGTCTCGTGCTTCTGGCGCGTTTGACCCTTCTTCTGAGAGAAGGACCGCTCTTTAATCGTTTTAAGGAAGTTTCATTTTCACCTTCATCTTCCTTCCTTGTGAAATTGACACGATAGTAGACTATCTACTGTCGAGAGTGGAGGAAGCGATACACTGTTCGGCGGGAGGGTTAGTTTTAATTTTGTCGGTGGTGAGGAGTGAATGATTGGTAACTCAGTTCAATCACTGTGTTTTTTATAGTTCAATATTTGAGTTCACTTTGCGTGTGTAATTTAGAAATACAATTTTCTGATGTGGCGTATATTCTCCCCTTTCTTGGCTCTGTTGTGAAATGCATAGACTTGAACGAGCAGTTGAAAATAATTGAAGAAACTGGAAAGGGGAGTGGAAAATTAGGAACAGACGACAGTGTATTGAAGGAAAGTGAAAGTTGACAATATTTATCAACTGGAAGGACGTTGAAAACGCTAGGAAAACCAGGAAAAACGAGAAGTGTGGCGGAGGCGAGTCAGATGTGCGAGGATTTACGGCAGGACGTGGAAATTTTCGTGGAGTTAATTTTATAGCAGAGTATGGTTCAGCTGGTCGGGGTGGGACCGATAGCACCGCGACAAATACTCGTTATCCTATGAACCGGTGTGCAGGTCGATGAATAATTCGAGGGTTGGAACGGTGATGATTCGATGAATTTAAAATGTGGAGGAGATCGCGCGTGGCTAACTCAGCCGAAAATTTAATAACATTAAGGCTGCTATGCACCGAACACTATATTACGCGCGTAACGTTGGCAGGAGATCTTTCATCTTTAAATGGCTATGCTCCGATATGTCTTCACACATATACGTACCCCTTACGCGCGGTATGCGAAGTACGGTTGGTATTTATGTTGCAGCGATAAATTCAACCGACGTCTTAAAATGAGGTTAGAAATACGCGAGACTGCTTTCTCATGCATAACGTTTTTCCTTTTTTTCTCTCTCTCTCTCTCTCGCTTTGGAAAATATCTGCAATGATTTTCTTCACTCCGGTCGCAACTCTGTCCTTTCGTTTTAAATTCGGCGTTACGATCGACGATCCCAATTCGAACATTTCCGAATTTTCTTCGCTGGTTCTTATTAGGTTTCCTTTTTGCAACCGTATAAACTGTTTTCTAGGGAGCGATCAAGGAATGCGACAGGATTCGTTTTTTTACCACTTTAAAGCTCCCTTAGGACTTTTATGTGACAAATGCGTTCCATTTCCGGAGTTTCTGGGGCAGCGGGGCAATTCCACACATTTTTGTTTTTAACGCAATGAACATAGGTTTTTACGATTTTGTCGTGATCGATGTTTTACTGATTCGTGTCTTAGGTAATTTAATTATATATTTTTGTCTTAATTAATATTAACGTTAGGTGTGGCTGTGTTCATATCTTAGGTTCAGTTTATTCGGTGTTTTAATAATGTGTCCATTTAAAACACGTTTAAAATTCATGCTTGATCTTTATTTTATAACGTCAAGTTCACAAATTCGTGCTGTAATTAGGATCAATGTGAAATTTTAATATAATACAAATACAAGTCCTGTTTATTGTATTATAATTGGACCAAAATTTATCCTTTGATAATTCGATTCTTCTATTAATCACTTTATGATGTCTAATTGTACCATTAAAGTAACATAATAGGTGTCTTAACCTCTTAACCGTGTTTCCCTTTGAAACAGAAACTCAATCTCTCTAGTTTATAATTAAAAATACAATTCACATTCTTGCACATGTGAGAATATGTTTGCGTTCAACACAGTCATAACAGTACAATCAAAAACGAACAATCCCTCGAACACCAGTGCACATAAAATAAAAATGAGAAATCGAAACAAAACAGCGTTACCTTTCGCCAATTCTACCTTATATCCATATCGATAATGGTTTGCTGCGTTTTACGAGCCACGAAGCGGTAGACTGGTACATCTTGCAGGCCGTTTAGGAAAATGCACGAGGCTCAGGTGCGTTCATCCCAGCTCGTCTCGTTAATTCGGATCGCGGCTTCTTGGATGAAATTGTGCCTTAATTTGAAAGCCCCGTAACACGGGCGCAGAAGCTTGGTAAGGCGTGGTGTTCGGTCAGTCGGTTTCCCTAGTCTTCCATGGAAATGTTAGACTCTCCCCGGTCTCTCCCTGTCTCTCCCTTCAACGATCTCGCCCTGCATCGCCCCTCGCTCTCCCAACCCTCTCCTTCCCTCTCTCTCCTCACCCCATACCCTATATTCCTCTCGTTTTCGCCCGTTACAGAGGTCTCTCGTTCTTTCCAACGAGAGGCAGGCAAACTCCTTTGGCCTTTCCTGTAAAGGGTGACCGCAGGATCTCGGGCTTTCGTTATCGACGTTGCTTAGACCTCCTCCCACCTGCATAGAGAGAAGGATAAAGGGAGAAGGCGCAAGGGTTGCATCGTAACCCCGCTGTTGGGTTACGGACGGCTTGGCTAACACCAAAGATGTCAGCACGGCATAATATTATCCTGGATGCCCTGCTGCACTTTGGAATTTACTTCGAGATACATAAGCCCGCGGTTTGTTAAAACCAGGGGGTGGCTATCTTTGACCTGGAAATTGCTCATACAAATTGCGTCCTGATGTGTCTACGATCAATTATTTCGCCAACTTATCGAACCGGGGTAAAATTAGTCGGGCGGAGAGTGGTGAATTTATTTTTGGTGAAATGGGTTATTGAACAACGTAACGGGAACGTATTTTCTTGGTTGTGATTGGAATTGTAGTCGTTTAAATGAGTTTTAAAGGTTTTATTAATAAGCTATATTTTCGAACGAGTGCTTTTTTGAAAATAAGGCAGTGTGCGATGTTATTACAAATTTTATTGAAAATTTTCTTTTTTCAATTCGAAAGTGTGAGAAATAATGTGTGGAAAGTTAATAGCTTCTGGTATTCACTTTTATCTTCTTTCTCATTTATCAAATTGATTTTACAGATAAATTTTATACAGATGAAATGCAAGAACCACGATACAGCAGCCTTTATTCCAATTTTTCTACTCCTTCCAAAACAAAATTCAACATTCATTTCCACAAGTTTGCAGTTTGTGTGTTACTTGTAAACGTTCTGTTCAATATAAACGAAAATTTCCAAACAAACATTTATTTTTTTATCACACTGTGAAAACCACGTATTGTCAAAGTTGAACCCGTGTATTTCAACAATTTTCCAAAATTCGTAGTTAAACAATATTCCAAAAAAAAAAGGACACACAATCGCCATTTGATACAACTCCGATTCGTTTGATCTAGTTGAGAGAGAAAAAAATAACGATAGACCAGCCAGCTAAGTATACCTAACCACGATTATTTCATACGAAGCGTAAAGTACGTGTCAATTGAATCGAACGCGATCGTTGGAGAAGAGTGGAATTTGGCACGGTGGTATAGGAGGTAAGATATTGGGATAAAAGTGCGGATTATTGGAAGGTGAGAATGCGGGTTTGTTTCGAAGCAGCGTGTCGTGCGCAAAGGTCTGTAGGGCGTATTATCTCAGCCACAGTTCAATAGGCTGGACCGAAACAAAGGGACCACCGAGCAAAATAATGCGAACGTTTCAGGGACCAGGAACTAACTGGAGGAAGGGATCTCTCTCGATGTGGTCGTAGGTGTGCACACGATCGTGCGGGTGTTTGTCGAGGTCTGTGCTTGTGTGTGTAGATAGAGGCTGGGCCCGTGTGAGTGGAAAATGAGGAGAACTACGTGAGGGTGGTGCCTACGAGGAGTGGAAACAATGGAGGAAATAAAATAAAGCTTTGGACGGGGATAGGAAAGAATCGCGTGTGAGAGAAAACAAGTCAGGCCAAACCACTTTCGTTCAAGATAAAGCGAGAAGGAAAAGGAGAGTTATGAGAGAAGGATAGGTTTGCTGGGAGAAAGGAAAAATGAAACGGACGGGTTTATTTCTTACATTTCCTCCTTCTTCTCTCTCTCTCTCTCTCTCTCTCTCTCTCTATTACTACGGAATTATATTTATGTTAATGGAAAGAAAGAAAGAAAAAATTGTGATAATTTTGTATCGGTAGAATGTAGCGCTGATATGTTTGTCTCTGTGTGTTAAGTCGTTGGAAGCGAAAGTTGTTATTTTCCAAGAAAATACCCATTCAGAAATTGAAACGGTGAACGGCTGTAAGTGGCGAACACAGTTTACGTGACGCACAGCTTTGCTTTCAATTCCACTTTCAAACTTTTCCAGCCACCGTGCCGTTCTCAAATAAACGGTATCAGACCACCTATTTGTTTCTCGGTGAGACACGATATTCGTGCGGCACGTTTTAATGCGGTAAGAAGATATTCTTAGACACGCATGTCTCTGACTTCATTATTTCCAACGACACACTGTATCCCGTGACGTAATATTATGGGAATTAGTGGCACGATATTTCTAATAGAACTTCACTTGAGTTACTTCTCGCGATCGAAGGAGATTATTTCGAAGGTTTCACTGGGAAATAGATTTTACCGAAACTATAATACTTGCTCCAATTAGTAGGTGTCTCGTTTTCCTTTTGGAAATTACGTATCCCCGCGGTAAATGTTATTAAGATGGTGCGATATCTGGTGTTTAAATAGTACGCGTGCCCACCGATATTCTGCTCGTGCCTTTTCGTAATTTACTCGGTTCGATCACGTCCGCCAGATTACGCTTCCTTCCAACCTTCGAATATAACGAAGGATTTACATTGGCCGCGGCGCGGTCGGTATCGAGGACAAAAGTAGGAGTAACTTATTTTTAAGGGGGCAAGAGGTTGGACAAATGCGACGGACGCATAGAACCAAATCCGGCCAACGACCCCTATTAACCATAAGCTTACCTCCTCTTTCTCCCTTGCTCACGTCACCAGCATAACCAGCCTTGGCTTCGATCAATCTGATGTCCGTTCAGCTATCGCCCTCCCTTGATTTCACTGCGTACAATCCTGTGTGGGGCTACAACATGGTCTACTCGTATATCAACATGTCTCGTCTTACCAGTACGACGGTTGCTTGTCAAAATCGGTAATCCCTGGGCATTACTCGTTGCCGTTTAACAAGAAGTCGACATGAATCATTGGGACCGGTAAGCTAGGAGGATGGGTGCAAAGCTGATTCAAGGGTAAAACAGCCTCTCTGTTCTGCCCCCCATTCTGTTTCGCGTAATTACTCGTTAATTTAGACGAATGCAGAGTGATGGGAATTGGAAGAGTCGGAAGATTCTATCGCTTTGTTGTTTTCAAAAATTTGATGTCAGAAATATTGAAGAAAATGTATTTTTGGGGGCTACTTTTTTGTCTAATTTCTAATTTTGGATGGTTGAAAGAACATTCAAGGTTACAGTGCATTTTTTAAAGGCCACTGTGTGCTTTTTAACGTGTCTATAGTCATTCGAACTTAATCAAGGCTTTAGGTAAGGAAAAGCACCGATGTTCTTAGTGTTCTCCAACTTGTAACGGGTCAAGATTACAATCCATTTTTTAAAGGACACTGTATGCTTTTTAATGTGTATAAAGGTAATCTACATTCAAGTGAATTCATCGTCCATAGTCATTGAAACTTAATCAAGGCCTTAGGTAAAAAAAGGCACCGATATTCTTAGTATCGTCCTCCAACTTGTGTGCCTTGCAATTTGACACTTCTTGGTAGACAAAATCCCTCCATTAAAAAATGCAAAATTATCAATTCACCAGCTGTGTAAGGAAAGAACTTGGAGAAAGTAAACAACAGGCTGAAAGTTACACAGAGAAAAATTGAACGTTCACGTTGTCTCTTGTGGTTCTCATTGAGAAAAATATTCTCACAGGAGCGTAGGGCGGTTATCGCCTATGTGTAGCAACAGATTTTCGATCCTGATCGCTACCTGGAAAACCACAGACCTTGCACGGTCCCACGGATACGGCCACGCCCTACTCCCCAACACGATAGCGCGATTTCATACGCGTTTGAAGTTGGTTTGAGGCCAGACCGATGTCGGGAAAGGTTGGCTGGCTAGCCAGCCCTGGCCTGGCCGCAGTCGGCCGGCCGTGCGCGGCAGTTCCGCTTTTTGGCGAACGACCGGACAGAAATGTTGTTTAGCTTGATTGAACTTTCAGCGCGGGGGTCCACTCTCAAAGCACGCTGCTTGCCACCCACATTGCCGCCTCTCCCCCTTTTCCCAATGCCTCCTCTCTTTTCTGTATTCACGCTTCTCTCGCTCTCTCACTCTTTCTCTCTCCTCCTTTCACCGACAAAAAAATCTGTCCTTCTGTCCCTCTCTTTTTTTATTTCACGTTGAATCTTGCCTGGCCCGTTCTGTCTCTTTGCCTCCGCTTTCCGACGAAAGCTCGAGTATCCACATCAGCCGGCTCTTGGCTTTGCCGCCGCGCGCCGTTCACTGTGTGTGCAGTCCGTTTGAGCGTTTCGTGCCCGATACCTGCACGATTTATTCTAATAACAGGAAGAATCTCGACCACGTTCGCCGGAGTGCACTCGTGTGCTTGCAGCAAATCGTTTCAATCTCCCGACGAGTAGGGATGAAATGAAACGTCCTGGAGTATCGTTTCTTAGGGAATGATGAATTAAATTAAACAGTCTTCTTCACTCTTTCGTTACTATCGACGTCTATAGGCGTTTTGAACATTTTTTTGCAGTGTACTGCCGCAGGCCGAAATAATAAATTTTGAAAATTTTTTCACACTATACTGTTATCGGTCAAAGTAAGAAATTTTGAAAATTTTCTCGCACTGTACTGTCATAGGCCGAAATAACAAATTCACGAAAATTTGGTCACACAATACTGCTTGATCCTTCTGATGCACTTCCACCTTAATTCGATACTTAATTTTATCCCTCATATACCGAATTCCAAACCGATCCATCCAAAATAACAAATTTCGCAGCCGTAGTAAAAAATTCACCATCCCTCACCCACGTTTACGCATTAAAATCCTACCGTAACGAAAGGGTCAGCGTTGCTGCCAATCGAATTCGGTCCATACCCCGCAATTCCTTCGAAGATCCATTGAAACGTAAGAACGAGCAACTGCTTCGCCGTCTTATCACGAAAGATTCATTAATTCACCTGTTTCTGTTTTCTTCATCTTTCTTCCCGCTGATCTACATTGTCCCGTAATGAAAGCCTGAGGTAGCGCGGTTCCTCCTCTTCTCTTGTTCGTCACGTAGTGTGCGCTATACGCGGTTCTCTCGAATCTCCTACACGTGAACTGCATGCTTTACGCGTACAATGGAACGAACCTCATCGAAAAGGGACATGGAAAAAAGACGCACTCTGAATATTCCAGAAGAGTTCTTTAAGATTCACCCACACATACAGAGATGGGGAGGGTAAAATTCATGGTCGCATTGTACGGAGTTAACCCGGGCACGGGCGTTCCCGTCATTCTAATGGAGACGTTCTCTCGCAATCAGAAGGAACTTCATTGGTTTACCGACACAGACGACGGTATCCTTCGTTCTGAATGCTATTTATCTGGGACCAAGCCACGCGACCATCCGCCTCTTCATGGGTGTGCGTTAACGCAAACGGAACGAGAAGCGGCTCGCCAAGATCAACGGCATTCATATTGAACGAGGCGCAGGTCCTGAATATTCATGCTACCGTGTAGGGGCGAACGTCGCCGCCGGCAGGACGCAAAGAGGAAGAGACGGAGGGGGACAGACGAACTTAGTTCTCCGTACAGAAGGGCAAAACGCGCCTTAATGCCTCGGTGATGTGAGCAAAACACGTAGTGCGGTTTCTACCCACACGCCGCTACGGATTCGCATCGTATAACCTCGTGTACAGGGTGTCCGATAACCTTTGGTCCCTGCCTTATCTTTGCGCGGTGGAAACGCCTGTTCTAAAGCTCCTCCTAATTAATTGATATTTACCCTTTGTAATGGTATTCATCGTTTCCTTACTTCTGCCTCTTTGTAAACGAATTACGTTTTCGGCAAGCTGTAGGCTTTGATCTCTGCCACATTTTCATTCGTTAAATTTTAATACGCCGGGGGAGGAGAATACAGATCAAACGAATTTTGGTGATTGGTTATTTAGATGGAGGTTAAATTAATTCTCTGTTGATTTGGAAATATTGTCTTGGAGAAGTCAATTGCTGGTAGTCTGTCTAAATATGTAAGTCACTACGGAACTTAAAAGTTTACTCATTCTTCCTTGAAGATTTTTTTCCAACAATGTGACTAATTAACGATACGAAAACACTGGGTTGACGGTATATATTCCGACAGAGCTAAAAAATGGGTCAGTATGCAGCATTTAACGCGCAAGCTGAAACACCAAGTTCTGTCAGAGAAACTTACTATCCTATTATTTATTAGCGAAGTTCACAACAAACAACCAAGTTGCCTAGAATATTTTATTCCCAGCTGGAAAGATACATTTTATCCCGTACCTCGTTTTACACTTTGCATGGTAAATGCTCGACGAAACTATCATTTGAAAAATCCAACATTTCAATCTTCGATCGCGCTATATTTCGCGGCGATTTTACCTGGAGACTTTAGAACTTTCAACTAATCCCGAGCTGCAGATTTATAGGAGAGACTGGTCAGTGAAGGCTGAGGATTATTGGGCTTCCCTTTACAACATACGTACGTCACCATGCATACACGTCCTGGTGTAGAGGGCTAAAATTATCTATTGATTTTGAATGGGTGGCCACCATGGCGGATTAGGCTGACCAGCAGGTTGCGGTGATTGAGGCTGTGTCTGGCCTTCTGCCCCAGCCGTCCGCCAGCTTTATCATGCCCTCCTACCATTGGCGTGGAACACGTGTAATCAGCCGCCGATCAGCCAAACATGAGGGCCGACCCCGCCGCATATTATTTTGCGGTCAGCTACAGCTTACGAGTAGACGCGAAAAATTTATAACTCTCAGCTAGACTCCACTGAAAGAGAACAACGGGCACGATCAAATATCGTGGAAAAAGTTGCAGCTCTCTCTCTCTCTCTCTCTCTCTCTCTTTCTCTCTTTCTCTGGCGGAGCTTGAGTTAGATTAAGTTGGAAACATATGGATAGCCCCCGTATGGAACTTCCTTACACGCAAGCACTTTAATCAAAACCTTTATCGACTGAAACTTGGGTTCTTTCGAAAGCGATCGTAGAACGAAGTTGCAGCCATGAAGCGGTAATTTATGAGCATTAATCGAGATTAACTGAATCGGATAAGAGGGGAAGGTTGAAGTAAATACACAAGCTCACACATTAGCCTTGTGTAATACTTAATGTATTTCACGTTCGAACCCATAAATCTTCCATTTAGAACGCGTAAACAATTCAACGTTGGTAATACGAACTAGAGTAAGAAATGGACAGTGTTTTTAATCTCAACTAATTAATATCGATCTGAATTAATCCGCGTTTTTCTGTTTTTGGGCGTTTGGTGCTATACTCGTTCTACTTTGGTCGTGTTCCGGCAAAATTTGGAAAAAATTCGTTTCGTCGTCTCTTACGAAAATTGGGCTGCAACTCTTACGCTGCAGAAAATTTACGAATCGGGCTGGGAACCGCTTACCACTTGTTCAGATCGCCACAGAATTTCTTGACCTTCCAAAAATTGTTCCAAACTTCACATCGTCAAAACGTACCTGTCCACATATTTGGAATTAAGAACGACCAACTCTCTCAAGAATTGCCCCAAAGTATGGCACAAGATTATCGAATCAAACGGTGCATATTTCAATTAAAACTCCTCACTCGCACAATTTTATTAAATAATCTTCTCCAAGAAAATTCTAAAATCCCAAACTTAATTGCCAACCTTCCTCACAACGATATCTCACGAAAGACGTAATTATTCGAGGGTAGTGCGATATCAGCCTACAAGCCTGCGACGTATGTAAGATAAACGCCCTCCCCCCCCATCCCATCTACGAGTGGCACAGAAAACCGTCGGTTGATTTATCGAGCAAATTAAAGAACTTTCCAAGCAGCATTTCTAACCTTTCCTGTCCTCGTTCTGCAAAGTGGTTCTAATTAAAAGACCATAAAGAGTCAGCTAGCGGCGCATAACAGTGGCGGAAACTCACGTGAGAGAAACGTACTGCGAGGGTGGGGGAGGGCTATGGACGAGGGGGTATGGAGTGTCTGGGAAAGCACGACCGCTCCTTTCATGTCCGCTCGGTGCTGTAACAGGCTAGAGGATGGAGGGGTTGGTTAAGGATGGACGGGGGTGGCGTTGCTTGCGGAATCGTGGGAATGATAGAGGTGAGTAGGAGGAGGAGAGGTGGCGAACGAGGGAGGGAAGTTGAGCCGGTTGTGCACGGTAACTCGCTTCCCTAATTATTTCTACCTCAGTTTGTGAGTAACGGCTATATAATAGGATTCCATTGTTTAACTGTTAATTTTTGCGGCGTGCGACCATCGCGGCTGTCTCACCGGGTGGCACGCAAACCAGCCTGGCTTGGCTTGGCTTGGCTGGCTGGAATCCGTCATTTCTCTGCTTCCACTCTCTTTCGCCCAGCGGTACCGCAGCCAGTCGCAATTATTTGCCTCCGCCTCCTTTCCAGAGAACTCTATCGTTCGCGACGAGCCGCTCTTGAATCTCTTATGAGCCTATCCACCGGCGGAATACCTTCCTTCGGCAAAGGTGCACCTACCAGAAACTTAGCTTATACGGATGAACGGTGCGCACCTTCTCGTATTCTGAAAGGTACATCGGGTGGCAAGGTAAACGTAGGAGGCGGGACGGTGTTTAGGTTTGCACTTGAGTCGTTAAATTCATTTCGTGCCGCCACTTCGAATGTTTTCGCACGGAGGAAGCGAACGTTTTTCGTGGGACGATTTAAATATTGATTGTTATTCTAGGGATGGTGTTTGTGATGCCTGTATATGATGTGAAATAGAGTGGTTTGAGTGATTGTTGATGGTAGAAGTGATTTGAATGTGCAGTGCTTCTGTTGGAAACTTTTTGCCATTTTTTCGGCCTTTTGTGGAATTGATATTCTCGTTATAACTTGAGATTGGTATAATGACGGTCGTTTTACATGTCAGTGTTCGATTTTTCTGGTGAACTGATAATGCCTTTTGAGGGTAAATTGACCGTGTTACTATTGAAATAGTCTTCACTTACTTTTTTCATATCGTCTTCGATCTTGGAAGACTTCCCTAATTGAGGTTCTTCGATTTCATCGTAAATTTTTAGACCTAATCCTTACAAATTATTCTTCTACTACTCTAACATTAACGTGTTATTACTAAAACGAGTGCCAAAATTTTTCAAAGATATGTTTTTTAATAAAAGTAGCAATACAATTCTGAAATTTCATTCTAATCTCAAAGGAAGCAAAATTTAAGTAAATAAATATCTACTTTAGACAGACTTACTATGTTTTAATACATTTTCACTGGCTGTTCGATGATCCTTTGATTTTCATAGAGACCGTAGAATCTTCCATTTAGTAAAACAAATATAAACGCTGTAAAAATAAACAAATCGTTATATTATGCCTCCGAAATGATTATAACATTTATTATACACGTGTTTTCGTGTAACGTACGATGTAACCAGTGATTTTGTGTCCTCAATTTAGGGAAATTACCCTTTACATTGCAGAACGCAATTTATCACAATTAAAATACAAGTGGAATTAAATATTTACGATTAATTAAGGCGAGCTTTGTTCTATTTTAATATAGAGTGTTTTCGTTACAACGTTTACAAAAGGATAACAATCTTTTAATGACACGTGGAATGAGTAAAATACTCATTTTCCAAGTATGAATAGTTAAATACAAGTGGAGAGAGAAGCTGGGGTCTGGAACATCTGAAACAAAATATTCTCGTTGATTTGTAAATAAAAATGTAGTAAACGATTTTTCAAAAATTGTAATTATTACAGAAATGATCAATTTCAAACTTTTTCAAAAAATTAAATAATTGACATATGGAAAATAAATCGTAAGCTACGTTGTGTATAGATAATACATTTCTATTTATCAATCAACAAGAATCTTTTATTTCAGACGTTTCAATCCTTCCAGGCGGCGGCAGCCAGCAATCGATGTTCTAGCGGAAGATGTCTCGCAATAACTCCTCCATTTTCCAACATTTCTACTCTCAAAAAATTCGCGAAAAAACCTGAAACTTACATTTACATCCTCTAAAAAAATTGAAACTTTTCATTCAGTAACTACCAATAATAAAAATTCTCAAACTTTCACCTATTTTTAGCAGCCTCAGAATGACGCACCCATTAACCCTTTCATTACTATTGGCGCCTACAGGCGTTTCGAAAATTTCTTCACTTCTATCTTAATTTGATACTTAATTTTACCCTTTACCTTAATTCAATAAACCGAATATTAAAACGGTCCATCTAAGATAAGAAATTTTGCAGTTGTGGTAAAAAATTTATACGTTACGCGTTAAAATCTACCGTAGCGAAAGGGTTAATAACAGAAACTTGGATAATAACCTAGAAAAAGCGCTGCAGCGAGGTAAATTTATTCGAGTGCAGAAGAGATGTTTTCGATAAAAGCAGAAATACTGAAAGATTTTCTACTAAAATACCCGATGGCTTCCTCTTTAACAAGAAAACCGG
>NW_017100242.1:2353401-2355849 GCF_001263275.1 Habropoda laboriosa
GGTCGTCCATGTCCCGTGGGGTAGGTTGCTGCTGCGTATACCTACTCTCTCTCCTGTTGGATGGTAAAGGGAGACGGAACGAGATGGAACAGGTACGGGATGGAACGAGGCGTGTTGGTTCGAATAAGAGACAGATCTATAGCAGCGGAGTCACGAGGGATGAGGGAGGAAAGCAAGTACAAGCAAGCAAGGCAGCAAGCAGGCAGGCAGGCAGGCAGGCAGCGAAACGTTACCTATAGTAGTAGGCCGTGGCTGTATTGATCAAGACGAGGCGGGACGGCGGAGCTTCCTACGCCTCTATTTCCGTTGTTGCCCCTGTTCTTGCTTCCTCGCGCCTTCGAGAAAACCCCCGCAACGTTCTTCCTTCGGCCCTTTTTTTTTCACAGCGGTGTACCTTCCCTTTTCTCGGCTCTGTCCGCAACCTTGGAGAATTCTGCAGCCAGGAGAGAGAGCGCAAATCACCGCCATCGCTGGCACAGAAACACTATCCTTCCCATCTTCCCAACACCAGACACAGCAACCTTCTTCCATCGTGGTATCGTCGAGAGCCACAACCAGTTCCAGGGATCCACTCATTTTCAGATCTACCCTTGCAGCGCTTGGCACACAGTTGGATCATCCAGTTCTTACTTTTCCTTTTTTATTTCTCTCTCTAGTTTTTCTTCCCCTTCTCGTTGCTTGTTTATTTCTTCTTTCACGCTGTCGCGTAATGTCATTCCCCTCGTTTTGTCGCACGTTAGCGATCTCGGGCTGTTGTTAATTGGCAAGGGAAGAAAGCTGCTCCGGTTGATTTATGATCTAGATATCGGATTGAATTCTTGCATCGGTTGGTGTAATCAAAGATTCTTACACATCGGTTAGATTTCTCTTTCTATTGCGACGATTGGTGTCGGTTATTTCGCCGGATGCATCCTCCTCGGTCGAACAAAATGAATTGCTGTTTCTTTTGCGGGATTCGGGGAATGGTAAATTTTTCCTGACTGCGAAAATGGAAATCGTAATACCGGGACGTAGATAGAAAAAACTTCGAATAAAGAGTGGAGGAATTCTTTTGACGTGGAAAAGTGCAAAACCGTTTGCCTAGATACGAAAGAAGCTAATATGCGAAACCGCGACCGGGAAACCTGTGTAGAGTGAGTAACTGGTACTTGGGGAGACCGAGTCGGGGACTATTTTACGCTCAGCTGCTCCATCGTATCTCATTTTTCCTTGGGATCTCTCGCTTCTCCGAGATCTCGTAGCTGCGAAGGATTCCATTATATCTAATCGTCCGCCGCGTCTTCTTAATACGGCCAAGCATGTGACTATTGTTGCACGTTAGTCTCCTTTATTCTAAATCAATTTTGAGCGGTTTCCAGCTGTTTTGGTAGTAATAATAGATTTATGGATGAGAGTGTTATATTTTATTGTGATATTCATAGAATGTTTATTTCAGCTTGATTATTTAATCTTGACGTTTTTGACGGAGATGTTGAATGTTTAGGAATTAATTTAGATATCGTAGATTTTACTGAATTTGTTGTATCGCTTTCTATATCAAGCTTAGGTTTGGTGTATTTTGGCCTACTTTTCGTGCCCAGATGATTTAATTTAGAGATAATATTCAGAATTCCACGTTTTCGAGTAAAATTTCGAATTTTCCACAATTTCATGTGAAATTTCGAATTTTCCACGTTTTCGAGTCGAATTTCGAATTTTCCACAATATCGAATAAAATTTCGAATTTTCCACAATTTCAAGTGAAATTTCGAATTTTCCACGTTTTCGAGTCGAATTTCGAATTTTCCACAATATCGAATAAAATTTCGAATTTTCCACAATTTCGACTAAAAATTGATTCGAATGATGCCCAACACTGCTGTACACTAAATACTACACACTAGAATAAATTCATGTTCCCTAATTACCCATATTACAAATGAAAATCTCTGCGAACCAAACCCAACAGAACCTCCTACTACCATTTACACCAAATTCCAATAACTTTTCAAATACCCAACATCCCAACATCCAAACAAAATTCTCAATTCCATATTGCATAAAAATATTACAAAAAAATGCTTCTTAAATCTCTCTCTCCCTGCACTACCACACAATGAAAAATTTCCCACAAAAAATATCAACGAAACCCAGTCACTCCGATTTCAGAACAGTTTCCTTCCAATCCCACACAGGATGTAACCCTAACGAAGTTACACTTAAAGCTATCCATTTTATTACAGAACAAGAATATTCAGTTGAGTCGAATTTTTCCATGAAAGCCAGGAAAAACGTTGTTATCTCGGTTGATGTTGCACGAGCGAGAGACCAGTGACGAAGAAGAGAGAGAGAGAGAGAAAAGCGAGTAGGTACGTACACGTGTGACGCGAGGCACATATACACGCGCGTGTACGCATGACACGAGCGGCGTCGGGGTGCAAACGAATGAGTTTACGTTTCACCCGTTGC
>NW_017100242.1:2355934-2361913 GCF_001263275.1 Habropoda laboriosa
GATTGCGGTTTCCAGGCTGGACAGGGGGTGACGAGGCTATTGGAAGGGGGTAGAGGAGATGGTACAGAAGGAGAGAGAGAGAGAGAGAGATGGAAAAAAAAATTCTGCGCCCTCCACATGTCCGTCCAAGCATGAATGTGTGCGTGGTTCGTATATTTATGCGATACATTACGTATTCGGGTAAATGACACGTGACTTGATTTACTAACACTGACGGCAGCAACGGAATAAAATCCAGCCGGATGGATCCGCGCGCGATTTCTGAGCAACTCCCTTGACGTCGGTCCTAGCGCAGGCGTACTATATCTGAATTTTAATCGGTTGCTTCCGGTGCTAATTAATCACTCCGTGGGGCTTCTCTGTGTTTGATATATTCCTTTCGTCGCGATTAATTTTTTACCCTGCAAGTAGACTCCGTTTCGCCTTTACCTGTGATTTATAAACGAACGTCTGTGCGTGTGTGTGTGTGTACGTTTATCAAAAGGTGTGCAGACGTGTGATGGAGAAACACTGTTCACTCGGATTTGGATCTCCCGCCACAAAGAATTTTGCGAATGCTGATGTGGAAAATGGTTTCTACGTATTGCAGTGTTAATTTTTTGCTAAGTTTTAACGGAAACGTCGATGGTCGGTGTGGGTCGTTATATTATGATTTAGGCGAAGATGATTGAGAAGAAAATTTCTGCACGGCAATTGTTTTCAATAGAATGTTATTTTGGATTGGAAGGAAAGTAGGAAAGCTTCAGTGCACTTGCAAAGATGCCATGAAATGTTAATTTTGATGAATTTGATAATTCCTACCTCGTGATCTAATATCGTATGCGAAGTGGTCCATTAGAAATATTCTAGAAAATTTGCACGATCCAGAGAATTTTATGTTATCAGTGTGAACGTTATTCTTTTTTAATGGAACGATATACTTTATGATATACTGATAGTTGAGAATAAAATTAATACAACAATTTTAGAACGTGTTTCACATTAAGAACTACGATATACGCTACGTTACGAATTTATTAGGAGTACAAATTAATCTCTTTTCACAAAGTCTTGATGACTTCATTGACTCAAAAGAGATGTAATTCCTCAGTTTCCAGAAAAATAGTAAAAGCTCATCTGAAATAACGAAGGCTATTTTGAACATTAAAATTGTGTTCGATTTTTCGTAATTAAACATCGAAGTTTCTGAAGAAGGTGCCGAATTAATTTGAATTAACACCTAATATCAACAAATACGCATCGAAACTAATTTTCTCACGTTGCACACAATACGGATGCGAAACGAAAAGGAAAACACAGGATACTTCACTTTCGCCGTACAAAATTCCCGCTTAAATTTCACCGGTATATTTATAAAACGTGTGTGAAACAATTCGGACGAGATGAAAGTTTGTGGCAGTCCGTTTGAACGATGCATAACGTAGTACAGTAGAGAATAACCGCGTACGGGTTTAGAAGAGGGGTGACTCTGCTTAAGCTTGCTAGCTACGGCCAAAACACGCACCCGCCCCTTTTAATTCTCTTTCGTCTTTGAACGGAGAAGCTTGTGCGTAAACCAGCCGGCTCCTCTAATTGATGTAGTTTTTATCGACTTATGCACGCCTCGAATCGCGGCGCGTTACTCATTCAGCTGCTTCTCCACGAGTCGGGTTCTGAAAGAAACCGCATCGTTTACCGCCATCAATGGCGTGCACTTTCGCACCCTCATCCCATTCTCGCCCTCTCTGAATGCTTTCTACTTAACAGAATCAATACCACGTACCAAAGTGACTGAGTCGGTGCAAAGAGGCAGGTCGCTTAGATTTCTGTCGATCTCTTTCTAGAGCTATCAAGTATGTTCAAGCATCATCGAAAGCTGTATCGCCCACGAATGTCGTCTCGTGTCCTTCGTGAAACATGCATGTTTCAGTGCTGTGCTGGACAGTTGCGTTTGTTTCAACGTTCTATCGATTTATTTCTCAAGACAAAGGTGAAACGCTCGTGTTTTCTCGAACTTGGATTAATTTCGCGATCTACAGTTTTTCGCACAGTACTTTTCATTTGGGAGGAATTTAATTTTGGAAGCTTCGTCTCCTTAATTTTATTATTTAAGGACATGTCTGATCAGTGATCGTTACTTATCACTGGACTGCGGATTTTTGTGCATTTATGGAAAATTTCGGGGCTCAAAACTACACAGAATGTATATAATAAGAGAAATTATATAAATAAACCCGAAATATAGTACTCGTAATATTTAGCGAACAAAACAATCGCCTATCTACATAACTTCTATTTTTTAAAATATATTCAGAAAAATATGAATTTGCATGAAAATTCGCAGTCCACTTATCACACGTTACTCTCATCGTAATATATCCGAGACCAAGATTTTATCACAATTCTATTCCCAGAGACCTTCTTCGTCACTGTTTATATTTAATTTTTACTTAATCCAAAAATCACTGAAATTTTCATTTTTATGCACTTTTTTCTACAAAACTGACAACACTAACCCTTATCACATTCCACGACCCATACGCTAAGTCATCGTTCTCGAATACCACAAATAATCGACGCAACCTCACAGAAAGACCGTGTCTCGAGCTTTTCTCCCGCAGCGAACGTTCCTCTAATTGTTCAGAAAACCAACAAGCAACTGCATATATTAGAGCTTAGCTCGCGACGAAAGCAATATGTACGAGAAACGATTCTCCCCCGCCGTGGGAGTCCTCTCTATCGAGATGCGATTTCGGAGCGCATCGAAGGAACCGAGTCCATTGCAGGTAGACAGTTCGGTATAGATCTGTTTCTCGGTGAGACCGAGCTCACAGCAAAGATAGCAAGATAGAAGAAACTCCTTAAGAAGAGTAGTCCGTTTCTCCGCGATCTAGACAAATGCACTCCAGTTGTTTTCCTTGGTTCGTTCCGTTCGGCCTTTATCAAATATCCTCTCTCGGAGCCGGGCCGAGGCTTTCCACAGTTGGGGAAGAACTACCCGATAAGGTTCCAACCTCCTCCCTCTATACAGGGCGTTCTTGGCGAAAAAAGGACGAAGGAGTGCGCCGGTAGGAGAGTCACGATAAATACTTTCCACCACATCGCAAGACAGTGCGAGAAAGAAGGGCAATGTCAGGGGGCGGGGAAGAGGTGGAGATGGAGGTGGTCGGGCAGGGAGGCAGGGATGAGTGTACGAGAAGAGCTTCGTTGCATCTTCGTTCGCCTCCCAACGAAGTCGAAAGTTTCCACGCTGAAGGAACCTCGAGTAGTTTCACCGATCGAGAGCCTCTCCACCTTCCCCTTTACTCATTCTTTGCGTCGAGAGAAATTTTCTCGTTGCCAGGTGCAGCCGACCTTTTCTGTTAGTACAATAGAAAATTTCATTATGCGTTTCTCTGACAATCGCGAGCCCCGTGGTGCGTGGAAGAAGTTTTAGTTGTTTGTGTATACTGGGTGTTTCGGTGGAACTCTTGTAAACTGATTTCTACGAACCTGTTAATGGTGTCGAGGTGATTTTGGTTTTAAGTTTCATCGTACGAGAGGTCTTTTGTAGCATGTGGACAACGAAATTGTAGGAGTACTCCAAGTATGGGAACTTCGATGTTTTCATAAATTAAGGAACTTTTGCTGGAGAAGTTTTTCAAAATTTTGCACCGATTTCGCAATATTTATTCACCTTCTATACTTCACGACTGTAAATTTCACTTGCTACGTACACTAGATGAAGATTAATCTCATAAAAAAAAAAATGGAAATAGAATTACACCGAAAGAAAATTTCAGCATTTTCTCCAGGTATCGTAGAATGTAATAAAAGAGCTTTACAAAAGATTTTCACGGTGACCTTGTTTATCACGGGGTATCGTCGTTGAATTTTATCGCAAATTACGAATACACAACCGAGAAGGTTGACGATCGGCGGAATTTTTGGCAAGAAACGGGCTGTATTTCATAACCGTGTCCCTGAATAGCAAACTGACTTAAAGTGTGTAAGGCAGAGTTAGCGAGAGCGGAAAGTAAGAAGAGAAAAGAGCAGGAGAAGGCTTGCAGGCTGCGAGGATGGAGCTGTCCCAGTGGAGAGCTGTGTGATATCATTTCAGTTCTTCCCCTTCCTCCGTGCCAACAGCGCAGCTGCCGTACTTTTAATATTGTTCTACTAGACTTAAAATATGAGACTGCGCCACAACTTCAGCCTCTGTGCCGGCTTCGAGCTTCGTTCCGTCCGTTGTCGACCAATCCTGCTTATGAAGAGGTGGGGCGGGCACCAGGCGTAATCCACTTGTGTAATAATTTTAAAAAACCCACCCCCTCGGCTTCCTCTCGTAACTTTGAGAAACTATTATAACTAATTACCGAAAAGCTTTCTCTCGAAAAGTCTGCTTATTAAATTGCAACTTCGTTTGTCATTTAACATTCGAGCCAAGCATACGATAATTCGGTTCTCCCTCTATCTCTCTCAGGAAGTATAACCGTGTGACAACAAACAGCGCGATAGTTGTCAACATCGTCTATCTAGTGGGTTTCCTTTGGTCAATACATTTATCAAAGATATTTTTGTGAACCGTGAAACGCCGCCGCCGCCGCATCAGCAGCAGCAGCAGCAGACCGAGTGGGTTAACAAGTTTTTCAGCTGAAAGCAAAAGAGAGAGAGAGAGAGAGAGAGAGAGAGAGAGAAAGAAAGGAGGAGAGAATTGACCCGACGTATTTGTAGTTTGGCGAAGCGGTAACCGGTAGGGATGAGAGAGACCTGTTTGTTTCGATACCTGCGCACCGCCGTTTGTCTTAATTGTTTACCCAATTTGCCTTTTAACTCATGCCGCGTCTACTGTCAGTCCCGGTGAATGTTATTCGGCGAGTCGCCTCGTGTATATCAGCCGTTCGTCGGATTTCCGGTGCGGATTTGTTTGCCCGCAAAGTTTCGCCGCACTACATCAGAAGCGGCTGCCACAGTCGCACGATTCTGCTGCTGCGAAACCCTTCGTCCGCAACTTCGTAGACACGGTTCCGTACGGCAGGCGTTACACATGCAGCATCTGCACTTTCAGATCCAACACTACGCCACCGATAAGATGAATCGTCGTCCTTCGCTTCCCTCGATCGACGATTTTTCTCTCGGTAAAGGTGCGTTCACAATTTTCGCACTTTTCACGTCTGGGATTTCGCCGTTTGCACGGTATCGGGGAATTGAGGGAGATGTTGAATGTGGATTTAGTTAAGTAAAATTTTAAGAATTTTAACAAATTTTGAGGGGACTTTAAATATTTTCTAATGATCTGTTTGAAATTTAAAAGTTAAGTGGAAAATTCATTGCTCAAACTTTAGATACAGGCACATCGGAGGCTGTCGATAAATTAGAAAAAATTTTAAAAAATATACAAGTTTCATTCTCCATTGCAGAATACCAATAAACTTCGTAGATTAATTAAATTTTGAAATTTCTTTCAAATCATCTCTAAAACCACTTTTTCCTTAAAAATTAGAATTTATCTTAATTAAATTTTGAAATATCTTTCGTTCGACTGACACGTCTGTCAAAATTTCAGACAACGAACCACCTACGAATCTAAAAATTAAAATTCATATTTTCATTAACAACGAGTCTTGTTTTGCTTAACATCCCAAGTGACGGTAACAGAATCATTAAAACAAAATATATTAATTTTAAGTACACCGCAGAAGAAATAACGAAGGTTGCGGTAAAGTTGTTCAGAATCATAGCGCGATCATCGTGAAAACATGAAAGACGCCTGTGGGCTTCTCTCCCTTGGCGCACTTTCGATAAAACACACCACGCAGAATATTTCGCGTTGGAGAACAAACGAAATGCAAATGGGGGTTGGAGCTATGTGTCGCAGACGTTTGGCAACACTGTTTGGGTTTCGTTGGAGGGTAGCACTGGCAGTTGGTAGCCGAATGCAGAGTATACGCGAGACAGACAGGTGTGCAAGAGAGACAGGGGACAAGTGAACGAATGGGAGAGGGTGAGTAAAGAGAGACAGCC
>NW_017100242.1:2362014-2363703 GCF_001263275.1 Habropoda laboriosa
CAACGTTGGGTCGTTGTACCACGTCCCGTCCGTCAACACCTCACCGCCCCCGGCCAGGCGAAACTATAAAACACACGTGACACCCCTCACACTACTCGCTACTACCCCTCTTTGGTGCACCACCGCGTTATACCGATCCAGACTGCGTTGCCTACGAATGATGGCTAAAGTCCTGCTATCCTTCTCCTTGTCCACCATCTCTATCTGGCTATTCTGTTTAAAAAAAAGCGCAACAGCGAAAAACAGCAGAGAAAACAGAGGAAAAGAGAGGAAAGTGTTGGAATTCGTTGATAAGATACGTATCTTCCTTTCACCTCCGAATTGGTAGCCATGATTTTCTCGAGCTGATGATAGTTGGTTATCGAAAACACGCGAAATTCGTCAATTTTTCCTTGGAGACCTTGGGAACGCCGATTTAAGATTGGGTTCGGTCCTCGGATATTTATTAGCCCTGCTATCCTTCTCTTTGTCCAAAAAATGCAACTGCGAAAAGAAAATAGAGAAAGAAAGGAAAGTGTTGGAATTCACCGATAAGATACGCATACTGTCCTACGCTGGGAAGATGACGAGCGGAAGGATTGCAGATCTCATTTCTTAGACATAAAGTCTAAGTAAACAGCCGATAATAATTATTATTGCCTCTGTTGTTATTGTCTATTGCCTCTGCTATTATTGCCATGTTGTCGCCTGTGTGTCGTCCCGCTCCTCATCTTCTCAGCGTTGGACAGTATGCGCATCTTATCGGTGAATTCCAACTCTTCCCATTTTTTTCTCTCGTTTCTCCTTCTTCTTCACTATTGAAATTTTTCACCGCGCGTAAGCAGATAGCATTTTTGACTTAGGATGTATTGCACTCCTTGCTATTTTGAGGACTCGGAGCAAAAGCAAAAGTCAGTGCAGTAACGTCGCGCAAAATACATATTCGCGCTAAAGATCGCCGCAAGAGTTTTCAATAAACTTCACAATTTTTTCTCACCCGTTAATTGGACTACCTATCGAAAGCACATGTTGTTTTCTAACAAATACAAAAATTCCAACAGAACATACGAGCCGATGTTACTTGCACTTCGCTCCTGTATTTCTCACTTATTCGCTGATTTATACCGGCGAAGGAAACGGAAGGATTCGTTCTCGTCGGTCCTTTTAATTTACCAGCGAGTAGCACGATCTCTTAGCAACGTTTTCCTTCCGTGGAACCAGTAAAACAATTCCGACAGCGCTGGTTGTATCTTGGTCGGAACAATTCGTGCGAACGCGCGTTATTTCGTCGCGGAGAAAGGAGGACACGGCAATTCGAGTAAGTTTCCTCCGCACCAATTTCACGGAGTAATTATAAGTTGGACGAGCAGAGAGTGAGAGAGAGAGAGAAATGGGTGGCAGTCTGGGAATGATGGTCAAGCGCGTCACCGGTCGAACTACTTTAATATTTTATGGTGTTACGTGGGCGTTGCATAAATGATGGGCTTATGGTAATGAAACAGGCCTAATTCGTAACAACGGAGCGCGAGAATAGGACAATCGGGGACACAGGTAGGCACACAGGCTAGAGAAAATGGAGGGTGCGTGTTTTGAGCCTGGTATAAATCCCCGTGTCTCGGCGTATTTGTCGTTTAATTTAGACATTTCCTACTCGTGCCGGTGCACCACCACGTGGCTCATCGCGTTCCACTCATTGCACAAACAACTCGT
>NW_017100242.1:2363729-2371225 GCF_001263275.1 Habropoda laboriosa
AAAAGGGACGTGCGCCCCTTTGTTCTCTTGCTGTTTCCATTCGATTTGTTTCTGCCAATACCCACCTGCTCGCTTTTCTGCCTGCATATTTTTTTCAATTACAACTTACCGCACGATGCACAACATCGACGATTGTTTATAATGTTCATCGGCTAGTCGGCGTAAATTGGAACGTCTGACGTAGAAAAATTCTTGTTCATCTGTAGATAAAAATGTATCGCGATTTTTTTGATTAGCACAATTATTTCATTCTTTAGAAACGTTTAACTGTGATTTTTCTTTTTTTGCCAAAAATCGTTTTTCTTCGTTTCTGTAATAGTTAGAATTTTTGAGAAATCGTACGCTAATACATTTTTATATATAAATCAAAGAGAATTTTTTATTTCGGACGTTATCATTCTGTAACATTCTGACTTTTTAAAAATTCGAGAAAGAAGCTGAAAGTTTACATCCTCCAAAAGAATTGGAACCTTTCAGTCATAATTACCTATCAAAGAAATTTCCAAATTTTATCAATTTTCAAACTCGTCAAGATAGTTTTACTACGAGTTTCGTTCAAACTTCTGAATTAATACAATGAAATCAAAATTTCGTCAAATTCCACAAAAAAACAATCACAATTCCACCATTGTAAAATCTGCAAAACCACACAGCGCCCAAATTCACTCTCGCAACGTCTTACCCCTGACGTCCTCTTTCGACTCACAGAGTACACACGATGGCATACGTTATTATGCCGAAGCACGAAGGATATCGAATATTATTCATAGAAACTCTCCGTAGGACGGACACGGATGATAAATCGAATAAGTAAAATAGGGAAGAGTCTATAGTGTAGCCCTGGCCATACGGCTGACCAATGGTACATTAGGTACTGGACATTCGTGATTTCCATGGAGACCGATAGTCTCCGTGGTTGTTGACAAACGAACGAAGGCTGGGTCGAGACATCGAAAAGGATTTAGACGATCTGAGAATGGGATGGACGAATGTGTGGAGGTCGGCGAGAAGGGTAGAGAGGAAGAGGCCACCGAGGAAATAACGCCGGGAGCCCGCCGAATGGCAAACGGTACATAGGAGAGCGTGGTAGCACAATCAGGCTTGATGCCAAACAGTTCTAGCCACTCCCAACCGGTTCCACCCGTGGGATTGGTTGGCAATTACAAGATGCGCGATAATCCGCAGACTTGGCAGCGGGCGCCACTTGCGTTAACCCACCAAGATTAACACTTACCTACACGTAACTCTTGGCTCCCCTCTGGCTGGTGGTGCTCCTTCTTCTTACTTCGTCGTCGCCAGCAGAGCCTCGGTTCCTAGAGATATCAATAACCTATCCACCCCTTCTATAAGCACAACGTTATTTCCCTTCACGGACCGACGAAGACGATCGGTTCCTCCACGTGTACGTGAATCACACGTCGAGGGGTTGGTTGGTTTGGGAATATTGTAGTTGATACTTTTCTATGGGAAGAAACAGTGTATATAGAGCCGTATCTCGTTCAATTTTCCCAGGTAGGCCAGAAAATAGATTGAAGAGGGCCGGGGTACGGTGGAACCGACAAAATATCCGCGTGAAATTGCACGAGATAAATATGCGGTTTTCGTATCGGCGCGATGCTTATATTGTTGCTGGAGTTCTTGTTGGAATTGCTTTGTGCAGTAAAGGTGTAGGAGGAGCTTGAGAAATTTTCTAATAGAATTTTATGAGAAAAGGTGAATTTTGATTTGTCGACTGTTTAAATATTGGTTTCTTAAGTTTTAAGGCTATCTCCGGCGTACCATTGTATTTTATAAATTTTATAATATCATTTTATAAAAAAAGCTGAATTTCGATTTCTCGACTGCTTAAATATTGGTTTCTTAAGCTTCAAAATTATCCCCAGTGTATCGTTGTATTTTGTAAATTTTATAATATCACTTTATAGAAAAAGCTGAATTTCTGAATTGTTTAAATATTGGTTTTTTAAATTTTATAAATTTTATAATTTCGATTTACTAAAGAAGCTGAATTTCGATTTCTCGACTGTTTAAATATTGGTTTCTTAAGCTTCAAAATTATCCCCAGTGTATCGTTGTATTTTGTAAATTTTATAATATCACTTTATAGAAAAAGCTGAATTTCTGAATTGTTTAAATATTGGTTTTTTAAATTTTTAACGTAACAAACCTAATCCTAATATAACTCACATTCAAATTCTTGCATTTTATTATTGAAGAAGTGTGACGGCAATTTTATTAATTGAATAAAACAAACATAGTCTTCTTTAATTTATTTAAAATATGGCAAAAAAAGTGTGACATAACATTCACGCGGATTGCTATTAAAAGTAAAAGCGAACTTTCCTATTAAAAATAGAAGTCGTCGGATAATTATTGCTGAAATATTAAATTCTATCTTTTAGAAAGCGATTAAACGTAAGTACAGCCAAGGGAAAACGGAGTACGTTGCAGGAGAAGTTTCATTTTTGTTAAATGTAAAGTTAATAAGAAGTGGGTGCGAGATGTCCCAGAAGATTCTAAGGAAATATATTTCCGACTTTAATCATAATTTGGCGCAAAGAAAGACAGCCGACTGCCTTAGAATATTACCAGGTGCGATGTTGGAAAAGATACAGTCCCTGCCAGAAGAACTCTGCGTAACTCAACGAAAAAGGGAATTAGGGGGCGGATTAGGGTGACTCTTACGAAAGTATCTGAATTTTGTGGGCTCAGTTGGTCGATCTTCGGTCGCATAAGTTAGATTTGTGCTACGAACTTCGTAGAAAGATATTTCTTTCCTGACTTTTCTCACTTTCAGTTCAGACAGAGAATTCGCAAGTAGGTAAAAATAAGGAAATTCTCTCTTATAGTTAATAATAACGTTGAAACCATTTTCACTGTTACACTAAAGCCTACGGTAATTAATAATCTAACGTAACGTTTATTTCCCCCAGTTTCAAGTCGTTCATTTTGAAAAAAACAATTCCACTGAAATGAAATAATATTCGACACACTTTTGCCAATGTATCACACAAAATCCGAGTTTCTAAGAGTATTAAACGAAAGTTTGTATGCAGAAATTTTAAATATCAATTCACAAATGACGCACATCAATCAGTGTCACCGCTAAACGCTTTAAACACGAACGTAATCGCGGCATGTCAGCGAGCATACGAGCATATTTTTCATCTTAACTTATGGACCAGCTCTGGTCAAAAGCTCCGCATTTTTAATAAAAAAAAAAGCAGAAAACTCTTCGCCTTTGATTCGGAAGATTTCGAAAAAGGAAGAAAAGCTTTTCGTGCATGGCATTTAAGTCAGCTTTCGGTAAATTCGTGACTCGTGGCGTATCCTATTAACCACATCCTGACAAACTACTCACGTAAGCGGTGCTTTAAGATTTCCGACTATCCACCTGTATAGGTGCTCGAAGACATTTCCTGTAGTCTGAAAACGCGCGATTCGTGCCGAGGAAAAAATATCCGGTTCGCCACCGATCGTTACTTCGCCGCGTATTGTTACACGCCGATTCACAGTAGTAATTTTACTGCTCGTAAAACCGGATTTTAAAGAGGGGCCCGAGACTTGTACGATTTTTAGCGCAGCTAACGAAACTTCAGTATTCGATAATATTTAAATGTCACGGGATTGCTCACTGAATTCGAATACGATAAATTTGAAGCTCTGAGAAGATGTTAATTGCTCGTGTTTGTTTGCAATTTCTGTTTAAAGTTGTGTAGAAATTGAAAGAATTAGGATGTTTATCATATTTTATCAGTTACGAATTTAGAATAATTTTTCAGAGTTGAATAAAACAATCTACGATTTCTTCTTTAATTAATATTTGTTTAGCGAAGGATTTATTAATATTTATTTAACGGAGGATTTACTTGGCGAATAATTTCTGTTGGATTGTTTCTAACGACACCCCATGGAAATAATCAAGTGAGGACAAAAATTTCTCGGTGTTATTTTAAACAAAGGCACTGAGACTGCCACCATATGTGTCTGGTGTCCGTCTTCGAGTCACGCACTGCACAATGCGACACCATAATGTAAACAGTTCCTAGGTATAAGGGGACCCCAACTTTCTTTTTGGGTGCCTAGAAACAGTCCTTTAGTCCTGAGTCCGTAAATAAATAGCATATTACAAAGTTAAAAGACTAATTCTTTCCATAACCCATTTCCAATAATTTCTAATAAGGATGCAGAAAATTAAGAAAATAATTTACATGCTTTCTAGAATGTACACTGTTTCTTCTTTTATTTTAGGGAACGTCTTATTCTGTTATAATTTTCACAGAAAGAGCGTACTTTAGGTTACAAACGTAAATGCGCGACATAACTAAAGAAATTCAATTATTATACTGTCTTAAACGACGAGAAACTTGAATTTTTTATTCAGAAACTTTCCAAGTAATCGGTAATTTTCTTTCAAAGCGCAATGTACATCAATTTTATCACAAATACAATAGTTCGTACTTTGTCGAATATTACACAGTGATCCCCATAATCGAGCTTATACTTTAACACGTTCAGCAATTCAAGACGTTGTTTCTCGAGAAATGTTCGAGATGGTTTATAGCGGTACATTTGACAATCTGTTATCTGGTTTCCGGTCGAATGAATACTTAACCACGATCTGTCTGTTACAAGACTAATGTAACGTCACTGAATGCGGATTACATCTGATACAGTACTGTCCATTAGGTTTGGTATGTAAGACCGGCAGCTAAGTGTATCTGGAAATCTACAATTAGAAACTAACTACATTTCCCCTCTGAGATGCCTATCATTCTCAGCCAAATATTGCAGAAGATCATCGATATCATCATCGATATATCAGAAAAATAGCTGTAACAATCGATAACATCTTAATTGCACAAATCTCCATTATCTATTGTAAATTTCACATTAACACTAGGTTCGAATTTCACTAGGAAAATTACAGAAACCGTTTACATTTCCCTCCTGCCACTTCTTGTGCTTATAAATTTTCTATAAATATATCGTTCATATTGTCATTCATTTGGGGGGCCAGGGCCCCGCTATCGAGCTCGTTTAACGCTGATAAAGTAATCACTCTGCCAGCGGTGAGATAGAGGACGAAAGGCAGAGGATATAAGATTTTGCCCGTGGTTTTAATCTCGCGTGACCAAAGTATCCGTTTCAATTCTTCTTTGCACGTTTCTTCTTTCAGCGGATTATGCTGATCTCGGTTTTACCGTGTTGCAGTGTTTTCACTTTTTTTTTTTAATTCTTCTGATGTGTTAATGTTCAATTCTGACACGTCGTCAAGAATCGATTGAAAATGTAGCGACTGTGTGATGGCCTGAACTTTTTGCTCTTAACCTTTTTTGTGTTCTCGTGGTCTCTTTGGCGCGTTGCCCCGTTCAGTCCTCGCATTTCCTCTTCCTTGGTCGCATTTGGGTCCCTTGACGGGGGTGAGTTTTGGGCCTTGGTCACCGCCCAACGCCAACCACTCACCCTCAAGCAGGGGGTGTTTTGCGTGAAGTACGCGTCACCTGGGCTTATGGGACAAACCCAGGGTAATTGGATGCCTGGGCTCGCGCGGGTTTATGATACGTCAATTGCTATTGAGATGCACGAAGAAAACCCGAAATTCTCCGCTTTTATGAGAGGTTTCGAGCCCTCCTGACAATAATGAATAATTAACGAACGAAAACATTAAACGCGTATTCAAACCTTAATCTCAAAAATAGCAGAGAGTCGCGTCCGTATCGTAAACCTGGTCTAACCTAAGTATCCTTAACAGTTAATATGATTAATTTAGCGATTGTTGGAGAGAGAAGTCGGAGGTTTCGTTGGGCTTTTTATGGGTTGGTTTGGTGTATGGAACAATTGAAATTAGTTTATCGAGTGTTGTGTTAATTCAGACATAAAGGAGATATATGTAAATACTGTGGGGTTTTTGGTATGAAAGAGTGAATGTGGGGAGAGAGTTGGTATGAATGGCCTGGAAAGGAAGAACGATCGTGCGTGGCGCGTTTGTTAATGTTTAGACAATAACATGGGTTGTCAAGCCGATCACGGCGCGTGTGAGTGCGTGTGTTCGAGAAAAAAGAAGAAGAGTGTGGTGTGTGTGTTTGATCAGCGAACGAGAAGCAGCGAATCGTAAATATTAAGAGAGCGAATTACATTTTCTGCGACAAATAAAGATAATATTAGTGAATAGCACCGGCGACGCGACGAGTACTTTACTTTTTAATATACAAAAAAGATCATCAACAAAATCCCACGATATGTTGTTTTGAAATAAAATAAGTTGCTTTTGAAAGAAAATACGCGGTTGTCAATTCGACGCGTGTCCGTAGAGATAGGTGTATAAGAAATGTCCGTAAACTTAGTTTTAATTGGTCCAAAGTTACGTTCAACGTTTTCTTAAGTTTCACGCAGATGATATAAAAAGAGAAAATGAAAACGATAACGTAATCCATTTGAAGAAAAGGCAGTTTCTCAGAATGAAACGAAAGATCGCGGCGAAGTTTTATTAACGTGACGAGGAAGACATACAGCATTAACTGAAGATAGAGCACGCGCGATGCACTAACGAGATACAGTCATTAAATGTATTTACTTTAGAAGCGTGTTGGTGCTTCGGAGGGAGGTTCTAATGGGCAAAAATTCAATATATCTCCACGCGATAGAACACGGCTCGTCGACACTGCTAAACGGTCCTCCACCCACATAACGCTTCACCACTTATTACCGGGAGACGAACGAGTAGAAGAATGAGATCGGGCAGCTAGATATTGTATAAGTTTTATAACGTGGCAGTGTACTCATCACGCCTCGAACGCCTTTCTCGCTTTATGCACCACGGGAATGCGATTATTTTTAATACGTTTCCAGGTGGCTGCTATTAGTTTCGAAAGTGTCTTTCCTTTTTTTTCTTGTACGCTTTAATTAATATTTGGTTGGCAATTAAGATCGCGATCTTCGCATTTTCTCGGAGGAAATTATTTATTAAAATTGTGCAAATGAGGATTTTTGATTGAAGTATGCCCCATTTGATTCGATGCTTTTTCAATTCCTCAGCGGTAGAAGTTCAGAATACGTGGATAGGTGCGTTTTGACGTCCTGAAATTTGGAGAAACGTTATTCCCGGCCGAATTCGCCAATTTTCTGCAGCGTTCGACTTGCAATGTGTGACTTACTGCCGAGTAATCTCTTTTCGTAAGAGTTGACCGAACGAATTTTTTCTGAATTTCGCCTGAACACGATCAAGTTGGGACGAGTAGAGTTCTGCGTAGCTAAAGTTCTGAAGAACATCAAGAAACGCACGGAACAGAAGATCGCGAATTTGGTAGCGAACCTAATATAAAAAGGGTAGGTTTCCTTTCTAACAAACGAGTAGACAATCATAGACGAACTAGATGACGTCTTTAAGGTTTAAATAGTAACTATGATGTGAGGTAATCGAGGGAAGTCGTTCAACTATAAAGATCTCATTATTTTCATATTAGAGATATTCAGCTCGACCGAGGCTTTCGTTC
>NW_017100242.1:2371242-2380566 GCF_001263275.1 Habropoda laboriosa
TTCTTGCTCCTTTGGAGATTAATAGGACTATGATTTAATGGTTTCCTATCCGGTTAAATCCTCCTTAGAAATTCCATTCTGAACAATTCCGTTCTACTGGTTAAAGCTTTGGCTAAGATTTGCGTTACCGTGAAACGAAGGAAACACTCGTTCCTCGGTAATTTTCATCGTTAGTCCGCGGTGAATTGCGAAAGTATGTAAAAAGGTCTCTTTTCAAAATCCAAGTAAAAATTTACTCGTTTCACTCAGTCGACACATTAGCATACACCGTTTCACACAGCTATTCGAAGCCAGTAGTAAGTTGTAAAAAAGTGCACACTTCAACCTCCTCCGTTTTCACCCCGCGAAAACGAGCTGAAAATCCAACACCTGCAATCGATGGCTCATCTACGACTTTACTTGTGTGCAAACTTCGAAACAAACATTATTTTCATATATATATATATTTTTTGCGTAGGGTCTTTTATTCGCCGCAAGAGCCCTTCGGTAAGAATTTACCGTCGAGGAATGCGTGGCAATCGCACCGACAGTTCTTAAAGCGACGAAACTTATCGCGGACTGCAACGGTAATAAAATAATTTTATCGATTCCTTCAAACTTTCGCTATAAACTCGACTCCCCTCTCTCTGCGTCATAAAAGCAGGGAAAAAAAGAAAGAAAGAAAGAGGATAACGCGAAATTTCGCCGGGTGTATACAGTACCATTTCACTTTCTTCTTTCCCTTCGATGCTTCCGTTTGCTCTACTTTCCACGAGCGGCGAATGTGCACGTAACCACGGATCAGTAATTTGTGAAAGTACGAACGTCTGCTCGGCAGAAAGACGACTCGCGTAATATAACAGCACGGGACTTGTTGCTGGTTCCAAACAGCACCCGGAGTCCCGCGATATACCCGACGAATTCGATGGTTTATTGGCTTTCCTTGGACGTGGAGGAATAACGAACGGAAGTGTGCAAAGGGGACGCGAGACGGAAGAGCCGGCCAGGAGGAAAAGGGTGTGGGACGTAGGGAACAGAATCGAGTGGAAAGAAACAAGGAGGGAAAATGAAGGAAGCTGAGACCTGGTGACTATAGACTGCGGGCGTCGCGTCGGCTTCTTTATGGCACCGTCGATACGCACCATCTGCTCTAGAGGACTTGTTCTAAATGTGCACAGCCGCCGTAGCAGCATCACGTATACGGACCAATTGGCACGATCAAATTAACGACCGTAACTCACCGTGGTCTCGAACGTTTCCAAGGGATGACAGATCCTTTAACACCCTATTTTCTTCCTTTCACCTCTGAATTTCTAGCCAGCGTTTCCTCCATCTGATGATAGATACTTGGCTATCAGAAATTCGTCAAAATTTCTTTGGATATCTTGGGAATACCGACTTAAAGATAGGTTAGGTTCTCGGAAATCTCATAGTCCTGCAGAAAAAATGGGAAGTGTTGGAATTCACCGATAAGATACTCATACTGTCTTACGTCGAGAAGATGACGAGCGGAAGGATTGCGGGTCTCGTTGATTAGACATAAAGTCAGATGACACGTATTTTTATTATTCGCCGAAACGGTCACGTTCACTAATCCATCGCGTGATGGTGAGCGGATCAAAGGTGAAGAGGGCGGTGCACTCTCCTTGCGTAGGACATTTTTTCTTTCTTTTTTGCTTTTTTTCGCTGGAATTCGCCGATAAGATAGGCATCTTCCTTTCACCTCTGAATTGCTACCCAAGATTTCCTCCACCCGACGATACTTGGCTATCAGAAACACGTGAAAATTTCCTCGTAGACCTTAGGAGACCCGAAAATCTCGCGAATCGTACACGGCGGTATATTGATTCTATCTGAAGCATAGTCGTCGCTACCGAAGCCGTACACGTAATTAAGCGCGTTAAGCGACGGAGGAGGTAGAACGTTTCGCCTAAGGCCGAGGGCAGGTGGTATAGATAGGCCGTGGTGGACAAGAGGAAGGCGATCAGCCGAGGAAAGTCGCGTGGAGAAGGTTGACGACAAGTGGTAGCGTGGCACGCGCCTCCGGCGTTCACCCTTTAGGGGAAACAAAGAAGCCTCGAAACAGCAGGCCCCGGCAGAAAGGAGTTTTCACCAAGCGGCTCTTGCACAATGGCACAGTTAGGGTTACAAGCTTCTTGACGAGTTGCCAAGTCGCGTCGTTGACGGCGGCCACGGTTCTCCTTTGTCGACGCCAGCTAGACGTCGCGCGACTCTTGATGATCGCTCCTGCGAACGACGAGGCTGGCGACGGTGTCGGCGTCGACGGTACAAAGCTTCTCGTCTTTGCCACACGCCCTGTGCCCGCCCGCGCCATTATAACCACCAGACGACCGCACGTCGACGTTTGATCCGCTGCCCAGAATTGAAACAGTGCCAATGAATCTGCCGCTCCGGGATTTCTGCGACCCTTGTAGAAATCAAACCTCGAGGAGATCCTCGCCTACTCCGGTTGCTGCACCAGCTACTTACATACTTTTCTCTCCCTTTTCTTCCCCGGGCGAAAAAAGTTTGCTGCAAGCGATAAGATATGCTCCTCTCTCCTCTACACACAGTACTGAAGATCCTCCTTCACTTCAATCACCGATCCAATACTTCTTTACAGATTCGTCGGTAAACATTTGTCTTGGAAGTATGGTTCGGTGGAAGGGAGATCTGATTATTTGATTCGCCGTATTTTCAGCAATCGTACGAGTTGTGTTACTGGTAACCGTGTAGATTATGCTAACCTTTTTTGGGGAGGGTTTGAAGAGGAGGGAGATGTTTTATGCAGATTAGGTTAGGATGTAGTTTGGTTGGTGATATGGTACTCTAAAATTCTGGGTATTCACTGATATTCCTCCACTTGATCTTCATATTTGATGCTCACTACCTTAGACTCTATAGTACTTAGTAATTACTATAGTATGGTAATTATTAACCCTTTCACTGCGACCAATTTTAATACTCAACGTGTGTGGCAGACTGTAAATTCTTAACCAGGGGTATAAAGTTTGTTTTGGGCGTATCATACTAAAAAATTCGGTTTATTAAATTAAGGTGGACGTTTAGTAAAGGATCGAATTAAACATTAAATTAAGATGGAAGTGTACCACATGGCTGTAACATTTAATGCACTTTCTGTAAATTTCATTCTCTTTTATCCTTATTTAAATACCTCGATAGTATTGTACTGGATATTTGTCAGAGAATTGTCGAAATACCGAATGAATCATTTTTTTATAAAGAATATTTTATATATTCTTAACCCTTTCACTGCTGATGACGCCTATAGGCGCCTTTGCGCTCTTCCACCATAATGTACTAAAAGAAATTTAAGTATAATTTTAAAACGCCAAAATGAAAAATTTTGACAGTAAAATCTGCCGCAGCTAAAGGGTTAAGCAGGTATCTGCCAAAATCATCCGCTATTTACAACGAAAATAAGGGTTATCCAAAAGTAATTTCCATAAGAAGACGCGATTTAAAGGTACGCGAGGAACGTGTGGCGTTCGAGCAACTTACTTCAGCCAGAGATATTTAAAAGTCGTTAACTCGGCTCATCGAAATCTGCTCCACTGTCACGTAGAGAGTAACGAGCCGTTTCGCGTTGAATGGGATCCGTGAGTTATCGAAATTTCACCTTAAGTCGAATCCGATTTCTTCCGACGATAACGTCGACAATCCCAAGGTCTCTGCGTGTTCATCTGGTTTTCACCGTCAGATCGTTGTACGAAGGAACGAAGAAGAAGAAGAAATCCAGGAACGTTTGCTCGCTCGCTCGCTCGCGCGCTAGAGAACCTCACATAGAACACATTTGATGTACAATGTGGCTGCACGTGGCAGAGAGAACAACGTATACACATTTACGTGAATGTATCTGCGGACAGATGCCGTGCTCGAAGTCAAGCTTTCCGAAAGCTGTGCACGTAACCGCGAGCAGATAGAGGCGGCCCGTAGCTTGACTTGGCAATGATCGCCAGCCAGTGACTCTGCCAGCCATTAACGGACATGTGTCTCTATCTGTGCTGTGCAGATTCCGGAATAGTGAGATTTGTCACTTGTAATGCTTTTTCCATTATTCTTTCATACGTATACAGCCAGCCCAGCGAAATACTGCAATACACTCGTGACGATAAATAATCGAATAATTTTCCACGAAAGAGAAATATACGCGTAACCGAAAATACAATTGGAAGGAAAAGTGTGTGTACCGTACTATGCGACGATACGAATTTACTCGATAATACTTTTGAAAAGGAACGACTGCGCGAGAGGTCTCGAAAGTATTGCAATTCATCGAGCTACCGTAGTATTCTAGTAATTTGAAATTTACTTAATTTCAGGTTTGTTGTTCACTTTTATTTACTCCGTCGTTCGAGCGAGAAATAACGAAGTTACTATAAAGCGAAAGAAAGGACGTGAAATGTTTCCAAGGTACGACATGGTTCGGTATTCGTTGACTCGTACTACTGCGAGTAATCAAAATCACCGTCTCGTCGTGTATTCCCCCCATTGTTCCCTGTTCTATCGTTAAGACAGACGAAATTTATTATGTATTTACGATGGAAAAAAGTTGGGGGGGGGTTGTGTTATTGATTAATGTCTTGAATTTTTATTCGGAGATTTTCAATCGTGGCCTATAAATAACGCGAAACGAATAAAGCATCGTGCAGCCAATGGGTTTTTATTGCTCGGCTCGTGTTTCATCGTACACCGAAACATTTAATACTTTATCGTAGAAAATCGATTTAAATCATTGTAAACGTATCATCATTCGGAATGATATTTCAAACTGAAGCGAGAGCGTATAGATGTGTTTTTTTTTCGCCAGTTCGTTTTCGGTGGAAAAGGGAAGCCTTTCTTCCTTCCTTTTTTGGCTGTTTTTTTTTTCGAAATGTACTTTTATATTTAAACGTAAATTCGTAGGAACGAGGTCGTATTTCCGGCTCGTAAACTTATTGTTATCATGGTAACAATATTGCGAACGCGTATATTGTCGGTTTAATGTTATGCATTCGCAAATAACAGTGTGATTCATTTTAGCAGTAGAAGCCCGCAGTGGTTTGTCAATGGCTCGATAGCGGCGTCGCCGCTCGGTTGTTCCGGTCATTAAAACTTGATCCATCGAACTATTTGTTCGTTCGTACATGCTGCAATCCCGAAAGTCTCATTTTTCACTATATCGCCTCCCCGACGTGACTGTCGTTCACATTTTTTATGTGTCCAGCCATGCATCATCGTAACAGCGAAAGCGAAACGCGACAGATAATTCACGCGCTTTCGGTCCTGCATGGGCGGGAACGTTAATAAAAATCATAGACTTCTTTTAATCAAAAACATTTGTGCACCTTTCGTTCATAAATCCTGCGATTCTTCGCGATTTCAATCGGATCTGTGTAGAAAAAAAGCACGGAAGATTCGGAGAATTTATTTTTCGTTGCATTTCTGCTTTTACGTACTTCCAAGTTTGCCTCTTTGAAATTTCAGTCTCGGAAATTTATTTTTTCCGCGTTCAATTTTAAGCACAGTCCAATTTTGCGTTGTTGTTGTTGTGAATGCGAGGTTTCAGATGAATATTGGGTAAGTAATTTTGTGGAAGTTACTCACGCGATTTCGCACTAAAGCCTTTGTTATTTCCATGAAATAACAATTCTTCTTTAGTTTCTTTTTGAAATTTCAAGTCTTGCATATAGTTTTCCTTATTTTCTCTATTTTTATGATCAACGTCTTTGAAAATTAAGAATTAGAAAGGAGCTGAAACGTGAAGATAATTAAAATAGTACATCAAGAATAGCAAAGAAATCTAGATTCTTTAATTTAACCCTTTGAGGGCTGTAGACTCACATATGCGTTCACAAAACTCTTTAAACGCAACCAACGAACTTACACCTTTTCCAATTTTCCACCTTTTACACCTTTGGCAATTTTGGTGTAATTTAGTTTGAAAAAGAAGCTGAATTAGTAACCTAATCACGTGTTACACAAGTAATCAGTACTTCGAAGCGGCACACAGTTCTCCGTCAGAAAATGGCTAAGAATTAAGATGCACCCGTTGAAAAAATGTCCTTTTTGCGATCTCTTTGCAAAGTTTTAGGTTGTGTTACGAGTCGAACATGTTCAATACCATTGGTGTCTTCATTGTCATGCAAAAGTGCGAGCTTATGCTCGATGTGGAGCAATTCGGCAGCCGGTTGAACACAATAGGCCGCGCAGTCGGTGCGGTGCAAAATATGCAAATTCGTCGGACGTCGGGAACGGGCTGACAAAAACAATAAACGCGAGCGATTGCATGTGTTCATACATCGATGGATCCATAAAAATATCCGCGTGGACACGCTTCGTGTCTGAAGGGATGAAGAGTTCGGCGAGAGGGTAAAAGGAAAGACAAAACGTCAAATAGTATGAGTTTATTCCATTATTTCGTGACGACGAATCTGTCTGGGCGTTTTATTTCGTGTGAATTCACCGTTGGTAAATTCGTGAAATATGAAATTCCGTTTCTTAAGAATATTCGAAGATACTTTTCATTCTTTCAAATTTTTCTAACGAAACAACTTATTTTCTTTATCATTTCGTTTAGCTAAAGTAGAGCTTTTCGCTTAAAAATTCATAAGTTCGAAGTATGTGTATATTAAAAAAAGGAAAGTTGTACGCTCGAATTGGCAGCAAATGAAGAAATATTGGAAAATCGTTATTGTTCTGTTCCTTGCAGTATTCAGCTTGGCTAAAGTGCAGATCCCTATTAATGAATTAAGTAAGAAACCCCGTTATTGGAAAACGATAACATAGCACAATTCTATCTTAAGACGGATTTAAAGAAAATGAGAAAGACATTCGAGATCATTTTTTACTCTTTGCCTATGGCTTTATTATTTTCGTAAATTTATCTTTTCTTTTGTTTTTAAACAAAACAGCGATGTTACTGGTTCATACAATTGCATTTGAGTTTTCTGCTACATTCGTGAAAATACTTCACCAATTTTTCCTAAAACGTGAATATTTCATTATTTTATTTACTAAAAAATTTGCGGTTAATAATTCTCGCTGAAGTGGTGAAAAAAATGATTTTAAAGTGACATCTTTGCAATGGTTTTTACTACGAAAGTGTCACGAAATAGAATTGTATCAGACTTGTGATTAAACGAGCGCTAAATATCTCGAAACTTATTATTTCTTTTGAATATTACTCGGCAAATAACACCGAGTTACCGCACATTTTTCTGCTTGCTCCTTTACGTACAATTACCTTCTAGCTGGTTGTAGCACGGTGTACTGGACGCTCTGTGTAGTTCGACAACTCGTAACGGCAGTTGCATTACAATCCTCTGAACACCGTGTTTTTCGCTGGCCTGTGGCGATTCGTTCGCACTAGTGTTTCCAAAAGTGTTTGCTCGGGGCACGGTTCCTCCAGTTTTCACACTCTGCTCTAACACGTTCTAACTACTTGCACGTCGGTGCGAGTTCTACCGGACCACTATTCACCAAACTTTTCTTTCAACGAACTGCTCACTCTGTAGCCTCTGAGTAGACTATACTGGCGTGGAATTTCCGTATGCATGTAACGCAAGTACGGACGAGTTTGAACCACCGAGATTGTGTCCAGATTAAAGGGTTCAGTTCGATTTGGAAATACGAAAATGTTTCTGTGTCAGATTAGGGAATTATTTTCACGTGAAAACGGCGTTTGTTGAAGAATAATATATTTGTTTACGGATATACCGTCGGTGGATAATTAATACTTCATTCATAGGTTCTAAAGAAAATGCAATAATTAAAGGTTCCTCTTTTCATTGAGAGTTTTGAGACTTTCACGGCCCGGATCGATATGGGTGTTATTATTTGAGACTTCCGAGTATATACGCCGTGTCCAACAGAAATTATATTCCGACGTTTCACCAGCATTGCAGCTAGCTTCGTCAGGGTCTGAAGACGCAATTGATAATGGTGTGCGTCAGGGTGTTCACTCCTATAAGTACCCATGTTCATTTAAATGAATTAAAAATCAATTCATTAACGGGAGGAGGGTGCTCCAGATAGGGTTAAGTTGATAACCTGTGTCTCTATTGATGTTATTGTTGTCTTTTCATTGTACTTCTTTACCTAATTTTGGTAAATTGACATTTTCCGGATAAGTGTGTCAGAAATCGTAGTTTCTTTATAAATATGGTATATTAAAAGTGGACAACTTTAGCATTTAGAAATCCTAAAAGTGGATAAATTTAAAATCAACTTCACATTCAATACTAAACTTCGGTAACAAATTTGATTATTCTACCAATGAATTCAACTCTTTGCAGTCGAATTCCGGGACATTCCTTCTAAACGTTTTTGCCTTCTAAACGCTCTGTGGGCTCTCTGTCTGCAGAAACAGAGTGAAAACATAATAATATGCACACAGCTTAAACAAACTCATTTGAGTAAAATTTACACGTTTCTTAGGCAATAATTGACTGAGCCCTCGCTACCAAAAAATAATTCCGACCAGGACGATTAAAATGCCCACGGAAAATACGTCTAACTCCAATATTAAGTTAACGAAAAAATGTAATTTAGCACTAGGTTTTCTGACATTTCTTATATACTCATCTCTGCGGACACATTTTCTTTAAAAAGCAACTTACCTTACTTAAAAACGACATATTACACACTCTTAACTTACAAGTGAAACTATACATTTATGTAAAATTTATAACAAGCACAAGTGGTCGAAGAGTTTCTCTAATTTTCCTTGTGAAATTCGAAACACGTCAAAACAACGGGTCCCTTGGACCCAATATTAAATGCCCCAACATAACAGATACCCTAATAGCCACGAATCTCAATCTACCTCTACGTATCGGTTTCTCAGTTCCCATTTTCCCCAACGTTCTCTCTCCGCCCGCAAATAGTATGACGAACGAGAAGCAATAGACAAGAAGACACGGTCGAACGGCAAGGGACAAGGGCGAGGATAAAAATGGCTTACACAGGAAGGAGAACGGATAGAGAGAAGCGAATGGCTGGGACGCATCCCGCGGGGCGATTTGACGGTTCCGTTCCTTCCTCCTTACTCCTTTTTCTCTTCCCTCTTCCTCCAGCTCGCCTTCTCACCGGCCATTTGCTGGCTTGTAAATATGAGCGGTCCTTCATTCGGACAGAGAGCAATAGCCCTAACAACGTCTTCCTGCTGCTATAGCGTGGCCCAAGGCCGTTTGACGACGGCAGTTTTCCTTCGTCTGGGGAGTACACCGCCATTCCTTTCTCCGAGAGATACCAGTCTCTGCGGAAAGTGAGATCGCGGGCAAGGCAGAAGAAACGGCGTGGAAGGAAAAGACGACACGGACAAGGAGGCCGGGCGGAAGGAAG
>NW_017100242.1:2380576-2401819 GCF_001263275.1 Habropoda laboriosa
CCCCCGACAATCAACGTCTATGGCGCCGCACCATCGTTCCTCCTTTTTTTCTTCCTCTTTCCCCCCCTCCTTTTACGCGGTGTCGTAAAAGATGCTTGTTACAAGCGGCGAACGGAGAAAATGACGGATCGTAATAAGTTCTCGTTCAGCCCCACGGTGGATTGTAGGCCAATGGCGTATCCGAAAGACGAGGAACCGTGTTCTGTCGTAAACAATTCACGTGTACAGGCTGGGGATCGAACACGACTTCCTTTCGAATTCTTACTTGTCTTATTCTTTTGTGCTTTTTTTCTTTTTATTTGATTTTTGTGACGAGGTTTGAATGTTGTTGCTAACTTATTTGAGAGACTGTTTTTTTGCGATGTAATAAAGTGTAGCTTTGTTTTACGGTGGAAACGCAGTGTTGTAGTGCATAGTCCTATAGTGTATAGTCCTATAATATTTTAAGGAAGAAATTGGAACACGTTCGTTGAAAATATTGATTTAAGTTATGAAATTCGACGCGAACATATGGGCTGGCTTAATAGAAAGCAGAGAAACTTTTGTCCATCTGAGGGAGGATGAAAAGTGAAATTAGTAAGATGGTGTCAAAATTGAAATTGGAGGAAATAATGCAATTCTAAAGGATTACATGCAGGGTGAGACAAAATTTGTGATACAACTGAGCAGGGACGATTCCATATGTAAAAATAAAGAAAAAGGCGTGATAAATCGTGGTGCAAGTGGGGTACAATATGAATTACGTTTATAGATACTAATCATTACCCAGATTCGATTGAAAATCTTCATTAACTATTGGCGTTTTGAAAATTTGCTCCCACTATACTGTTGGAGCCTTTCGGTGCACTTCCACCTTAATTCAATACTTAATTTTATCCTTTACCTCCACCTTAATCTACTAAACCGAATTTTAAAGCAATCCATCCAAAATAAGAAAGTTTGCAACCGTGGTTGAGAAATTACTCTCGGTCACCCACGTTACTCGTTAAAATCTGCCGTAGCGAAAGGGTTAAGGAATTTTACGTCACGTAGAACTGTGCAACGTTGAAATTTTCAGATCTTCTAACAAACATGTTAATTCTCGATTGGAAGATTTCACGACACTGTAATTCTCTATTTGGGTGGCGAGCAACGTTCCAATACTTCACACCCTTAACGCCGTTCGCTTCTTTCGCAACTTGGGCTATCAGAAATAATCTGGAAGTGCCAATTCTGCGAATATAGCAGTGCCTGGGCATACTATATACACAATCGTCGTTCGTGAGCCGGTATAAATTGCAGGGCTCACTTAGCCGGCCAAATTTATTCCAATCCCGTAATCCGCGCCTATTCATACAGATGCAAATCGGAGAAACGTGTGCCAAATTCGTACGCATCCTTCTGGAAACGAGATACCTCGTGGACCAAGAAGGATAGGCTGTGCACGGGGTAGTCTGCGCGAACAATGTTGAGAATGAATTAACATGACCCCAGCTAAGAAGAGAAAGACCAAGGGTTATGTGGAACAAGGAGGAATTGAGATGAGCGAAGGGTGGAAGGAAGATGGTCGGAGGGGGAGGGACAAAGGATGAAAACGAACAAGGATGGTCAGTGTAGTATGAAAGCATTGTAATGGTCCCTTTGGAAGCAAACCTTTGGGCTTTCGAACGTGCAGAGAGCGCGTCACGATACATACAGTGTATATATGCCTGTTCTGGCCATCGTGAATTATTAAATGCCATAATTAAATGCTGCGGTAAGTCATTAAAGCTGCAGAATTCACGCTAGTACCAGTAGTTTGCTGCGGTGAAATATTAAGCCATCAACCGGTTCATTATAGCGACGAATAAATGACAACGGGACCTTATTGTGCTTTTCAACGTTTGCCTCATGTTCGCCATTATTGCAACGTAATGCCGTGACCTCTCGTTATGCAAAAATTCACTACACAAGACGATCGTTAAGTCGTAATTCACAGTTCTCGCTTCGTTAATAAC
The DNA here is from genome assembly GCF_001263275.1 of Habropoda laboriosa. Lineage (NCBI taxonomy): Eukaryota > Metazoa > Arthropoda > Insecta > Hymenoptera > Apidae > Habropoda > Habropoda laboriosa. The sequence continues at coordinate 2,382,553 of NW_017100242.1, forward strand.
GATTGCATTCCATGAATAACAAGATACAGGGAGTAATTAAACGGAAAAATTGTTCTCGCTCGTGTCAGTGGCGTGTGATAGTTCATTTTCGAAAATTGTATCGTACTTTCGTTGCGTCGTGTTACAGTCTCTGGGTGTTCTTTGGAAACATGATGCACGTACCGCACTCGTTGGGAGTAAATGTTAACTCATCCGTTTAGATCAGAAGCTCTAATAGACGGAATTATGACGGAGATAGAATATTAGCGATGGCGAAGCTAACGTTAACGACAGTGTTAGTTCAATTGATTTCGCGTCTTTTCTTTCAATCGCGTTGCGCCGGAAAAAAACCGCTACAACTATCTAACTAATTAATATTTTTCAAAGAAATTTCGTTTTACCTCGTGGAACATCTGTCGTGGCATTTCTGTAGCGTTTCATAAATTTATTTTGAGACAGATATACGAAAAACTCGACGACATTTTCACGTGAACCGGACTCAAGTCCAAAACCTGAACGACGCTCACGTGCGTTATAGAGAAGAAGACACAACGCTGCACCGAATCGAAACGAATTACTTTCCTCACACTGTATAAAGATAAAAATGAAAAAAAAGTAAATTAATTTTAATTAACCAGGGGTTACACGCTGCACGCAGAATTTCGTCTGTTACCTAGTTAGAATGTGTCGGTGTGCCAATTTAGATAAATTAGGTAGCTACCCCGTGGGAGAATTAACTTGGCAGCCAATCTCAACTCCACCGGTGGAAAGACGAACGGGTTACGGGTGCCTATAAGGCGCATTTCCATCGACACGCGGTAGGCGCAACGAAGACGTCTGGGGAAATGAAGCTATGCGGGTCGGACCCGTTTCATCTTCCTGCAAATAATTTAATCCAGGCTAAGTACATATTTATGTCTGCACATAGGCTGAGCGCGTAGATAGGGCTGAAGGTGTACATAACCAGGTACCTGGCTTAAGGATACATGCCCTCTTGCGCAATATTATGTAACGGGATGTTGTGCAACGATAGGCGGTATTATTAAAATCAACAAACACAATTTCGCGTTGCAATAAAATTGCGAAATACCGAGACGAGAGAAGGATATTTCTCGCGTGTCAGTTGAGAAGGTGTGTTAGCTAAATCATATCGTTCAAAATCATATCTACATATTTCTTTTTGGTATCATATGGCTCTCGCTGGCTGATTTCGCTTTCTTTATTCTCCTTCTTGCCTCTGCTTTCGTGATACGCCCCGGAAATCTTGAAATTGAACGCAATCATGCGTCCAGGACACCTCAGAATATTTGAGAAGGCTTCGAGATTTCCCAGGTACGGTATTTAATTTGATCGGCGCGAGGAGAGACGGCGGAGGGAAAATCGGGGGAAAAAGGTGAAAGGATGTATATAAGGGAAAAGAATAGAGAAAAGATGAGAGGAAGAATTTACATAATTTAGTTCTCTGATTATTTTTAAGTTATCGCAATTTTTTAGATTTAACGTAAAAGAGAAAGAAAAATTAGAATAGTTATGGGACGATTTTAAGTTACATTCGCGTGTTAAAATTTTCCGCTCTTTCTTTATTAGAGAGACGTTACTGACAGGGTCAATTACACTGGATCCTGACCTAAATAACCTCATTCGTTCGAATAACTCTCTTGATCTTGATTTTCCAGGAGAATAGGCATTCAAGGCGTGCATGGAATTAATTGAAGAAGTTCCTAGGAAGTAATTTCATTTTATCTTCTTCCTTGGTTCTATATTAAATATGTGACCCGTTGATATTGGTAATAAGCCACTTTCGTTTCATTCCTTTCGCAGCGAACACGTCGAAAAATTCAATTTTTCACTCAGCTTCGTATTAATCAGTTTTTCACCGGCGGTGTGAGTATCGAATGTAAGCTACTTCACCATTTATGGATTGAGTCTATTTTAGTCAAAAACAGCTCTCGAAAAATCGTCAATTATTTATTGTCCGTAGATTTCACAAGGACATCTTAACGCGCTATAAAATATTACATTTACTCGACGTTTTTCTTCTAACTGCTACGACAACTCCTCGCCGCTTGATCGATTTTAAGTAGTAAAAAGCGGGATTAGAGAGACGTCAGGTTTTCTTAACGAAATCGATATATTTTTTCACTTCGTCGCGACAAATGGCATTTCCATATTTACTCAGATGCAAACTGTCTCGCATTTTTATTCCACCAGAGTTTTCTGCTCCTCCCCGATTCTCGACGTCTCTTTTTTTTCTTCGTTCTCGTCGAAGCTAACTCCTTTTCTCCTGACGAAAGGCGTCATCGATGTATTCAAATCACTTTAGTTATTCCAGTCAGTTTCGCAATATAGCGCGCGTCATTGGCTGTCTCGAACTCTTAGCTATTGCCGCACGTTTCGTTGCTAGCTCCTCGAGTAGTTGGCCGCGTCGCAAAGGTCGATGGGGCAGAATACCACGAAGTGGGTTCATCGTTCTGTACCATGCGACCACTTCACTTATGCGCATTCGACGGCCTTATGGGCCGAGACTTCGTGACCGCGGAACCGACCAAGCTTCTTTCTCTTCTTCCTCTTTCCCGCGGGAACCTTAATCCTTTCTGACACCATTCGAGAAACTTTTTCACCATTCAACCAAAGGATCGAATCGAGTGTCCCTTTTGCGGTGGTATTGTCCGTGGTAACGTTCAGAAGCACATTCAAGGTAGCTCTGTTTTACGTCGCACCAAGGTACAAATGAGTATTTAGGTGGAGAAAATGGGTTCCGCAATTTTCGTTGAATTGTTATATCAAATAATCGTACACTAGGAGTCTTTGACCCTTTGACGTGTTAATGAAATTGGGAGTTACGGTGAAAAAATTTATATTTCACACGTATGGTTTTTTAGTAATTATTACTTTTAGTGATTTGGAAGTGACGTGGTGCAAATGATTACTCGCCAAGTGGGTAACGAAAATATATTTATTTAAACGTAATGCTTAAACTAATTTCAAATGTACTATGTGATGGAGAAGGCCTCGTGCCTTTTTCGGGGCTCCCTTAAGTAGCCCCTTTTCCCTGGGAAAGTCCCAGGAAGTGGAGGCGCGGGCCTGCATTGCCGAGGCAATACTCTTGTCCTCGAGGACGAAGAAACTCGGAAATGTTTGGAAAGACATCTCTCGATTCTTCGCCTCGAGTGCCAAGAGTCGCCAGGCCTAAGTGCGTGGCCCCTCCGTGACGGTCGCCACAGTAATTTATTTAGCAATAACATTTCGTCCTTTTTAACTTTCTTCCTGGGAGTCTCCCTCGAGTTAAATATTCGACGCTTTGGACGAGCCTCACGCGGGATAAACTGTCGAAGGGTTAAAAGAAGAGATAGTAGTAGTAATAACAGTATTTCAAGTCACTGTAATTAATAAAAGTGTAAATAATTTCTCAGATGGTATGAATGAATAATTTGATAGTAAATCTGTAAGAAATGGAGAAATATACAGTGTAATTATCTTCTCTAGCTACAGTGGTACCGAAACATTTTCATACCTATTTAAATTTAGGAAATTTAAATTTCACACCTAGTTTAATTTAAATTTTTACATACCTAGTTTCAAGGAAGATAAAAGGAAAGAAAGTTTCACATTGGATTCAAAATTTCAGAGTCCAAGGTAGAAAAAGAATAACAGGTGATCTCGAAAAAGAGAGAAACATGTATGTAACTCCCCCAAGTTTTTTTTCCAGTACATTGTGTCACGATACTACTGGCATAACCAATACGGTAAATTTGTTTGTTGCCTCGGCGCGCAGATTTAACGGCCTCGTCTGAAAATCGCTTTCCGGTAAACGGCGATTTGTCCGTGATACCTAAGCCAGCGGGTACACGGTTGAACACGTACGCAGATATTCAAAAAGCTAGAATCCCGTTGATACAAGGTGTGCCATATTCAACATTGACGATAAATGCCAATACTCTGAAGATGAAACATCAACATTTGCAGCGCTCCTAGCTGGGCGTCAGGGCTGTGGTTATTTGCATATTTCAATTTCCTCTGTGCAACACCGAGGGTGTTGTCGGCGCATGGCTGAAACACACACCGACGTACCGTATACCTACGCCTCAGCCATTTTACACCGAATCTGCTCGTAGTCACTGATTATTCTTTCTTTTTCAATCTCGAAGAATTTTTTGGTCGTCTCGAGAAACTAGACTGTGTAACATTCTAGCTTCTTATTTTATTTATCATCGATTATTGTTGTATTTAACGATACTCTATAAGGAGTATTCTGTCGAGAGTAAAAGGAGAACAAATTTGAAGCATTTTTTTTAAAGAGAAAGTGAAATATAATAGTAGGTAATAGTAAGGTAATACTAAATGTAATGTTAGGTATGTAATAAGCGAAATACAATTTTCGAGATGTTTCACGTCAAAGGTTTGAAAGTATCAGGTCATCCCGTAAGTTCGTGCCGAAAGCGAAAAATATTTTAATGAAAATCCAAGGAAATTCTGTAGCGGCGATATAATGGTCTTACCAAAAAGCTATGAAACGAGAAGGCACTTATGTTTTTTTTTTATAAATTTTGAAGGTTTGTTGGAAGTATTGGTCTAAATTGTAAAATTCGACACGAACTTAAGGGATGACCTAATATTTTCAAACTTTCAACGCGAAACATCTGGAAAACAAAAATAGCTAAAATGTTGTGCAAGTTAATTTCTCGAGGCTATCGGTAAATAGAATGGGTTTGAAAAGAATCAATGACTGCAGTTGCAATTTTCGTGCAATTTGCTGTAGAACTCGTCTATGCTTGCGCATATAGTTTCTCATTTATACTGTAAGTTTGCCATTTCTCGTAAATGCATCTGCCTGTGCGACGAAGTTCGTACAAGTCTGCGCGGAGAAAATGTCAATGTCAGAAACAAACATTACTCGTTGGATGCTGCAGTGTGGTCGTATAGGGTGGTACGGTAATTATTCAAGCCAAAAGTCTACTTGTTTCATTTTCAACGAGTAACGAAACAATTTGGAGCAAAGTAAAGTGAAGTAGCAAATATATTCGCTTCCGCTCTATTGGAAGGTGAAGTTAACAATTTCTCAGTGGTTTCAAGCTGCTTGCCTTCAAACAGATATCGAAGGAAATCATAAGAAGTTCTGTTTTTCAATTTTTCATGAAAATTAATTCTCATTTTTTCACATAATTTGAAAGCGAATGAGGAAATTTAGTTTTAGCTTTATTCAAATTTTCCATAATTGTAACCCTTTCCCAAATTTTTTCAGACTTCGTTCTTATCTTGAATAAAAAGCAAAATTAATTCTCCTGTAATATTTCATTTGGACAATTATTAAAGTAACAATTTAAGAAAGAATTATTCTATGCAGAAATTTTTGCAAGAAAGGGAAGCTTCTCTAAAATATTCCAACACAAGGAAGGAGAAATAAGGGTTGCGAAATTTCACCTTTCCCCTTATTATAAGGAAACAGCGTAAACGTTGAGAATCAAATTTCTTCCATAGGAACAATTATCATTCTTCCCTCTGCGTGTTCACGTTCCGGCTCTCCTTCGGGCCAGCGTTGGTGTTGAAGGGAATGCGCATAAGTGCATACGCATTAGGCACTATCGCCTAGGAACGTTTCTCGTTCCTGTTCCGTTATATTACTTGCATTCTATGATAAAAGTCATTTCGCAGGACACTTTTCCCCTGTCCATTGTACCGGAGCATTTCAATTTTCACCCAAGATGCAAATTCCTTGTCTGCGCGAATCCCGCGAAACGAGCCGTCGAGACGGCGGCGTCAAGACGCCGGAGGGGCTAATGTGTAGGTACGGCAAATAGGTCTATCGCAGCCTCATTTCGTTTCAATTCATTAGGGGGGCCGTAAAATTCTAATTCCCTGGATGCCTGCCGCTCGCTCAACACCGTTCACCGTTTCTGTTGGCGGGAACCAACCCTCCTACTCGAGTCGTTGGCCCAGAAACTTTTCCTTCTTCCTCCTTCTACTCCACCTCCTTCGTACCATTCGCCTTTGCCAGCAATCCGTTCAAATCTTGTTAAGATAATTGGAGGAGCATCGAGTTAAATAAACAATATCGAATCTGGCCTCTGCAATTGTTTTCTCAATTTCGGAATTTCACTTGCAACGTGAAACTGATGAAAGAAGTGTTTATGGATGTGTTCTGCTAGGAAATGATAGGGAATGAACAAGAATTTTGACTTGGTTAACTTTTGTACGTGTGAAAATGATATTTCTACCGATGGAGAAAGATAATCGTGGAATTTAAAATGTAGGTGTTGTTTCATTGGTTTTTGGAATGCAAACATTAAAGGTTTGACGCCTTCGTGGCTTAGTATCACGCGGTTATTACTGTTAAGGTTTTCGAGTGTAAACAGTGTACTTGTGGAAGAAATATTTCTTTAATTGCTCAGCTGATCGATTAAAATTCTCTCTGATTGACGAACAGTGAACTGATACATGAGTAGTTACGCAGCTTCACTAAGCATCAGGTGAAATTGAAAATATGTGAACTTAATAAGCAAGGTACTTAACTGTTTCGTTGGTTTTCGGAATGCAATCTTCAAAGATGCGACGATCAAAGATTTGAGGCTTTCACGGCTCAGTATCACACTTATTCCGAGCTTAAACCATGTTCTTATGGAAGGAATAATTTTTTATTTGCTCAGCTGACCAGTTAAAGTTCTTTCTCATTGATAAACAGTGAGGTGTTACATGAGCAGTTAGCTAACGCAGCTTTACTAGGCATCAGTGTCATTCGAATCCTAACGAAGTGAGCTGCAATGCTTCCGATACGTCGGAATATTTCTTCCACAGGAATACGGGTTAAACCTCGAATCCTTAACAGTAATGAGAAGGATGATGTTGCAGTACATACTCAGCTTTTCCAACTGTTAGTACATGATTCTCCGTATCACCGACAAGAAAGTTACTCTCGCTAATCTTCCGAATAACCAAACAGTTAGGACAGAAGAAAAGAAAATAGTATACTTGTTGGATATTTACACAGCATCCTTGGTGTTTTTCAATTTTCACAATCTCGAGTCACGCGACAGTTTAATCTATAGGCAGGTACCTATAATGCATAAAGACGCAGACGTCGAAGAATGCCAGAAGTACAAGTGGTTTGTAGAAGACGGACGAAGGAGAAGCAGAGGGGTGAAGCCAAGAAAGGAATCCAAAAGTTTTTCCCTTAATGAATACATGCGACACACAAACGAATTATATTCCGTCCTCGGTTTGCCCTCGAGTTTACAGGAACGAAGAAGACTCTCTCTCTCTTTCGAGGAGTGGTCGTCTCTCGAGGGGGTATAGGCAGACATAGGCGTCGGCGGTTGTCCATTGAAAGGGAGAGAGGAACGGAGGTAGGACAACGACGTCGAAAAGAGGGAGAGAGAGATCTCGTTGTATCGATCGGCGTCATAAAATCCATTTTATGACTTGGACGCTGTCCAGTGACTGGTGTATTAGCCGTCGCATTGCCTCGCAAATAAAATGCTCTTCTACTCTTGAACCCCCTTTAACCACCTCGCCTCGCCCTTGTCGACGTCGGACGGTCGTCAGACGCCATCAACTCTCGTCTCGCATCTCTTCCTATCGTTTCTCTTTTCCCCTATCTATCCGTCCGCCTCTGCGAGTGAGTGTGTGTGCCCCTCGCCTCTTTCACCTTTCGTTCGTCCTCGATACACATCGATAAGTTTATAGGCAAAAATTTACCAGCTAAATGGTTTTCTTCGTGGTCTCGCCTTTCACCCCTCTCTCTCTCTCTCTCGGAAAACAGACGAGTCACGGGAAAACCATGATTATTCTCCGTTATTTGTGCCATTTCATCCCCGAATCCACGTTAATTCCAACGGTCAAATCGACATTAAAAGACAACTAGCTTGGAGCATCACATGCCCGGTTTACGACGCTATACCGATTTTGCGATAAAATTAAAAATACACCGGGTGTCCCGGTTGATTCTAATCAGACTTTCTCACTGTGTTCTATAGGTTGTTCGAAGCTTCGTTAAAAAGTTCCGACAAAAAATACGAGATAGCGACTTTGATCCGGAAAAAGTGGAACACTGTGTGTATGTATATCTCTCGTCTAAGCGCAAACGTCCAATTGTTGGGGAATTTTATATTCGCGCCGGGCAATCGTTGTCCTATGCAAACGAACCGTGTGTATACAGCCGCGTTAATATACGATATTTGAACGGGTTTCTGCGGTATCATGCGAAACAACAATAACTCGTTTTGTAGGATGCATGTTCTACACCGTTTCAATCGGCTCGTCCGAACGATTGCGAATTAACGTAACGCAGGATACGTAACTCATCGTCAGGCTAGCCGTTCCACAAATTGGTCTCACATGTCGAGGACCCAGGGAGATCGGCACCGAGCTCGCTCATAGCCGAGGATAATTAATCCCAATTGAATTAATTAGATTCGCTTGGCGAAAATTAAGTACCGTTGGGATACAGCGAGTCGCATCAGCCGTTGTAATATAGGACATTGCTTTTTGCCACTAGGACGCAATAACCTGGTATGCTTCGCAAGGAATCAACGGAATAATTGAACCACTAAATTTGCAGCGGTGGCTGGTCACGTTTTTCATACCGATTCACCGGTCAGACGTAAATTGCTTTATTTCATACTTTGGGGGTAGTATTTTGCAAATTCTTTTTTGCATAATTTTGGACAATGTCGTTGTTGAGTATCAGCTGTTTGGTGTTACTGGAGCCATGATTGTAGAGAGAGGAATGGGATGATAAGATGAACATCTTGAGCGAGTAAATTGTTCTACCATGCCAAGGGTAAATGTAACCTGTCTGATGTGCAATTTGCACGAAGCTGTGCCACTCGTCGCGCGTTGTCAAGCTAATCGTAAGCCTTATCGTAATTGCAGATGCGCGGCAACACAATATCCGTGAATGCTTCACTCCGGCGTGAGAAGACAATGGAGAGGTTGGACAGAGAACGTCGTTACTTCGTCATAATTGCTTATCGTAGAGGGAGAGGTTGATAAAGTTTCACGTTATTTCTGCAATATTTTCTTAACGAGTAGTTTGACTTTCCAATGCATCTCCAAGACTAACATATGCTTTTGGCATTCGAAACTGCATCCTAATTTTCACGTTCGCCTGAAAGTTTACTCACGAAATGGACAAAAACGCGAGATTATTTTGCAATATTTTTTAACGAATAGTTCTCCTTTCCAATGCGTTAGTGTCTCTTCTGACATCTCCAAGACTAACATGTGCTTCTTACGTTCGCACATTCGCCCGCCTTATTCCTGGGTTTTAACGCCTAACTATACTTACGCCTAACATTCGTCTTCTCGTCTAGGTCTTAAATAACTTCGCGGAAATATTACAAATTCTCAACGTACGACGACAAGATAAGCAGAGAAACTAAACGAGCGCACATTAACACGTCGAATCCTCCCATTTATTTCTTGCGGCCGCTGAAGCCAAGAATCGCTGTGATTGATAAAGCGATTTTGCTCGGCGATAAGCATTGCTAAGGTTGCTTGAAATGCAGAACGTAAATGTGCTCCAAACACAAAGGAGTAATTTCTTCGGTGAAATCCTTAAGAATGCTCGAATGTACGTGAATAAAATATACGAATTGCAAGGAGCACGCAACATTCTTCCTTTCGTTTCTTCTCCGCAAATGTTTGCTCTAAAAGCTGTAATAGAATTAAGAAGAATTTCGTCTGTTCGTTAATTCACGAATAGCCGTCTGTTCTTTTAACTCAGCTGGGTCACATTTCAACCATCGCAAGATTCATTTGTCTGTACATCAGAGTACCAATTTTTTTCGTCAGGACATTTCTCTTTCGCCTCCATTCACTTAAAAAGTGTTTAGATCACATTATGCCCTCTTCCATATTATGCAAATTTTGCATATGACATTTTTTGATATAATTATTAATAACAGAAGTATTGCAAGTGAACACCCTGTATATTCCATGAATCTTTTATATACGCAAACAATACGGGTCACAGATGACCCATCTTCGTAGGTTGACGTTAATTACACAAACTTCAGCTATCACACGAAAATACTTGATTAATACCTTTCCCCGGCATTCTAATACAGTTTACGCTCCAACCTGATTCTTCCGAATACTCGTAGGATCTGGCAAGGATGGAAGTTGGCACTTGTATCCCGGGCCTCTGGATCCAAATGTATCTGAAGGAAGCCAAAAAAGTAGTGCCAAATAGACAAATACACTGCGATATGAAAATTAAGCGGGTATAAAGTGTGTCATCGAAACGAGGCCGATTTCTTCCTTTCTTCCTTCTCCCCCTTGCAAATTAGCTTATAAAACTTCTATACCTACGTCCGCAACATTACCGTCGAATCTAATTACCGTCGAACCAAATTCCCCCCTTGAAAATTCTGTGCTTAATGAGGAAACAAATCTTAAACCAAGTTGAGTTTCACGCAAACCAGACTTACGTAGCTTTTGTCTTCCCGTCTATGTGGCAATTCGTGTGTATGGCCCGTGGCGTTATCTGCAGATTTAATTCGTACGAAAGACGGAGCGGAAATTCAAGGGAAATGCGTGAGGAAGGAAGATAGGTGGCCCTTGTTCTTGTTACGCCATGAAAGTTAATTCGCCCTGAAGCGCGCACAGCGCAGACCGTATGATTCACGAACTTTTCTATTCCTGTTGCATATCAGCAGCGGCGAACGAGAGTGTCATGCAACCTGTCCCAATGCAATTAAGATAAGCACCGGCAATGTTTATAAATATTTCGGTCTATTCCTCGTTTTACCACGCGCCGGGGGGGTGGGAGGCGAAAGTGTGTATATCGGACGCGGCAAATACTTGGCATAACCAGCCGCAGGCGACAACCCCTTGGAAAGTTTCAGATTCACCGCCATACAACCACTCTTATCCTTCTTCAAATGCCTTTTCCCTCTTTAGTTTCACCCTCTGCCGGAGATTTTATGTGGGTTAGTTTGGGTTAGGATGGACGCCCTTGCGTGGAATAGCGGGCAACGTGACGTTAGAGATAACCGAGGGAGATTTGGACGCGTGGAACACGTTACATGAGGAATTACAACACCGCGGAAAGGGGGTACCTGTATCTGGAGGATCGCGAGAGTTTCGGTTCTTCGTTTGTTCGTTTCTTGGGAAAAGTGCGAGTAGAAGGCAGGCTGTTTTGAGTGTGGATTAAGGAATAAGGGGTTAGGCTACTCTGAGCTCTCGAGGATCGTAGGTATCTTTGCGACTTTTTGCTGTGAATATGAAGAAATACATGGGAAATCAGGAGTAAAGTTCGTGATATATGTATATACAGGTATAAAAAAATTTTTTTTCTTTTATACTAAATGGTCTTGCTGGAGGCACTTTTATAGAGCAACTTTTGGGCTGCCTCTTTTCACCGTGGCGTCGATTATGGTCGTTATGCTAGAAAACCAAAATTTTTTATTTTCTGGATGACATTTTCTAGGGAAATACGTAGGGTTTTTGAAAAATATTTATTTTCGTGCAAATTGGTAGTATTTGAAGTAAGAAAATCGATTTTAGTTAAAAATATTTGTACAAAAACATCTGTAAAGGGGAAAATTTTAGGATATCGAGAAAATCACATATATTTCCTTAGATAATCTAAGCAAGATTCTGCAAAAATTTCAAGTGAATCGATTAAAAATTGAAGAAGTTATCGAAAACGCTATCTTGAGAAAAACGCGTTTGAAGTTCTACTTTACGATTTCACGTAAGTCAGATAAGAAGAAGTTAAATCTACCTTCACTCTGAGACGCCTATGCCATAGATAACAGAAAATTATAGAAAAGAATATATATTATTTCTTTATTTTTCTTAATAAACTATTACTATTATTACTTTAAATACACTTTTCCGAGCCTGAATCGCAACTAAATCCCCACATACCCTTATTTCGTCCTTCTTTCTTCCACGATACAGTTCATGGCTGTACACTTCTACGTTTCACCGCCAGAGGGACGAACCATTCACCTTTCTCACTAGTCCTAAGAGACCCAGGACGAAACGTATCTTTCTTTCCTTCTCCTTTTCTACTTAACCTCTCTCTCTGTTTATTCCCTCCTTCCATCACCAACCGCCATAAGTTCTCCGCTAAAGAACTGTAGGCGTCGCGACTCCACCTGCTATCGTGACGAAATTGCATCCTCGAAGAGAGCTTCGTGAGATTAAAACGTCTCGGGCTTGCATAGCGTGGCCTCTACAACAACAACCATCAACGAGCGATTTGAATTTCGCATGCTTGAACGTTGTGACGCACAGTCACGCCCAATTTCCCAAAAAATTTGTTTGCTGAGTGGGGAACCACGTTGATAAATACGTCGAGTGGAACGTTTCTGCGTCACGAAACCGCGTGTTAGAAGGTTAATCGTACGATCTGAGACAAGTGTTACGTGAACGAATCAAAAAGTAGAAAATTTGTTGATATTTGGAAATTTGTTAACTTTGAGATAAATATTGCTTTCGGTTGAACAAATGATTTGCTTTGTGACAAAATTTGCCTGACAAAATTAGTACTTTTTTTTTACTGTACATCTTCAGTTTAACGTCGAGTCCGATGTAAAATCAGAAAGCTAGGATTATGCAAAACGAAAACCTGTTGAATAGGTATTTAAAACGATTACACGAACGACGATTAATATAAATAGCAATGATATAAAAACACTGTGTATTATCTTGGGTATGGATAACTATCACTGGGTATTGTTATTCTCGATTACGCGAACGCGAATGGAACCATTTTCAATTCTCTGTCAAAATTGTAAACTCTCGATGTAGGTATTTAAATTAATTGTTTCACAAATGGCTGACTTCTATGCAATTTTAACAAAGAATCGCAAATTCTTTTTTCATTTCTTACCTTCCAAGTTGAACTTTCTTCAACCCCACGTTTATTAATTACTGTATCAATTAATAAAAAAAAAAAATACCGTATCAAAAATGAATCGATAGATAAAATCTGAGTACTTAAAAAATAGTAGTAAATCAACGTATCACCGTGAATAATTGAAATAACTAGTGGAAATTACAAACGGCGAGCGTTCTACAAAGAAACTGTTGAAAAATGTGTATAATTAATTCCGAACGAAGTAACGAACGAACGTGCATAGATTTAAATAGAATTATCTAAGTGGAGCTAGGAAGTTGGTTCGAGAAGTAACAGTTAATGGATTCCTTATCCGTGGCAATTGTGATTATAGACAGATCAAGGCTATCAGCCAGTCATGATAATGTCGTGTCGTAAATAGTAAGTGATTTTAGACCGAGTTCTGTCCACGGGTCTTGCACAGCGCGTGCTTGCTTACATCCATCTCGGTGTGTTGAGATAGTCAAATGACGATCAGATAGGACGAAGTGGCCCTTTGAATAAATCCTCAGACCGATAGGAAGGCGGTCCCAGGAGGTTTGCTCGACAGTGCGATAGCCGATAATGGTCTGGTTCAGCCACCGTCCAATTCTAGGGTTAATTACCATCGTTTTAACCCGGTATATCGGCATCGGTTCTTAAACTGGTCCGAGTCGTTTTCGAAAATTCATTTTACGACAATAGGATTGTCGATACTTGCCCCGTTTGCTTCCGAGCAATTTTCAAGGCGGACCGCAAATATACGATTCAATTAAAACCTTACCCCTTCTACCAACGGAACTTCTTAACTTTTCTATAATCGACGTGTTGATTGTGTATCTAATTAATAGCTTCTACTTTTCCGATACCGTTTCGCCGATATCGCTGTGCAAAAATTCTTATTACCCTTCCTCTCTCTCTCTCTCTCTCTCTCGTGAAAATATCGAAAGTTGTGAAAATTAATTGACAAACATTTGAGGGAAACTTGTGTGAATATCTGTCAATTTAACGTGAAATTTCGTGATCTGTGGGACGCGTGTGTGCCACTTGGGTGTTATCGAATTATACTCGATATCAGTTTAGTATCCGTTACAGGCGAGATGATCGATAGATCAATGACGAATTCTTGAAAATGGAATTCGGTCACGAAAGGGTTAACGTGTTAGGTTGGTTCTATAAATTTGTGTGACTTTTTCGAATATTGAAACTTCCGAAGTGTTTAACGTGAATTAATCGATGATTAATCAACGGATCCTTCTCGGTGTTCCGGCAGGCAAACGATACGAACTTCATTCGATACGAAATGAAAATCCCACGAACTTGTGGATCAGTCTACTATAATTATTTACATTGATTACAAGATGATAGCCTGATTTTAATCAATGCAAGGCTCGCGTGAGTGCAACGTTCGTGGATAGAGGTAGGTAGTTTCCGTATTATATCGGTATTGCTATCTGACAATGATTCGCTAGCGTGGTAGCGTGGGATATGGAGCATCATGGATCAAGATTCGTTCATGCAAATTAACAAAACACCGAAGTTAACGATAAACGTTGTATTTGAAATTTCAATGAATCACTCGGAACGCGGTTCTTCCTTCTATCAGTTCTATGTACATACATCTTCCGAGTATAATGCCTAAGAAATTTTCTTATGGAAACATGACACATGGACAGTTGGAAGAATTGCAGCGAACTCGACGATTTCGTGAATAATGAACGTTTCGATTGAATGTTCTTGTCAACGTCGCTCCATAGTTAGTCACCATAGCGGTGCCTGTGACGCGTTACAAAAATTACTATGCGAAAGTTTTCTTACCGTGGTCGCGTCTGTAATTATGCAACGAAAAGCTTCAATCATTTATATCTAATTACTGTGACATATTGACTGGCGTCACGTAAATGCTGGAAAGTGGCGAATGCATGCGACTGGTTGACGCCAAGGGTACACTTTATCTACCTTCAGATAAACTTGCTATAATACATAGATTTCATTTTTTTTTTTTTGCACAAGACGTGCGTAAATATATCAAACCTTATTCACCGTGATTACGATTAATCTTGCAATGTGTTTTCCTTTTTTGTACGTGTATTTCTGAGTGAAATTTACAGAAACATTTCGTGCAGGCACATTTTTGATAATCTTTTTTTTCTCCCTTTTCCGTTTCTTGTTTTTCTTTTTATCGTTGGCTTTTAATCAAATAGGAAGAAACGAATTAATCATTTCTTGTGTATTTATTTTGCTTCAGGTTGTGCATTTCTCACCTACTACAGCCGTGACAGCGCAATCAGTGCTCAGAACGCTCTGCATGAGAAGCGGACTTTACCAGGGGTGAGTGTTTGTACATTTGAGAATTGAATTTGTCTACTTTGGAATCCTTCGTATCTCGGTGAACCGTTTTCTTTTGTATTCAGGGTGGACCACGTAAAACGGTGAAATATTTATACGTGATTTAAATGGCTTGAAAGGGTGAATAAGATGGACGCTAAATTTTTATACAAATTCCTTTTCTTTTTCCTTTCTTTAAAGGTTACCTGTGATTTTTTACATAAATGTATGTATTTTTTTCTACTGTACACTTTAATACCTTAACAGACTAAAATTTTAAGTCAAGCAAGTCACTTCTTCCATAAAACAAAATTGTCTTCCATCTTATTCACCCCTTCAAATGATATAAATTACGTATAAAAATTTTCTTATAGTACAATTATAGGCATAGAGAATAATTAGGCGGCCTGTTCTACATCGTCCACCCTGTAAAATATGTCAACGAAAGTGTCTCACCGAAATTTACATTTCGCGAACGTCTTTGTCACTCGAAGGAAGTATTCCATCGAAAATACCTACGGTTCGCAAGAATTAGGTGTAAAGTTTCCGATTCCCTTTTGACGAAAAATTGGAAACGCTCCAAATCAATGGGAAACTTAGAAAATAGCAATTTGTCACTGGGAATTCTACGCGAAGCTTCATCAAATAGCCATTGAACACGCGTGAAAGTTAACTTCTGTAATTCTTCTTCGGCTGCAATTTTACCCCCGAAGGAGAAGAGAAGAGAAGAGAGAAAAAGAAATAGAAAAGGAAAGAAAAGAGAGGAACCGGGCGAAGCTGCAGTGACGTTAACAGATACTTATCGCTGGCGGAACCGTATGGCGCTTTCCAGGCTAATTCCGGCGATTCACCCCGATCCGGAATATTAAAATGGCCCGGCGTGACAAGTTAATCTCTTAACGCCAAAAGGGTAGTTAAAAAGGGAATGGAGGGCCGATGGTAAGAGTTGAAAGAGGAGCGGGACACCGGAGGGTAGAGAGCTCGCAGATTTCACGATGTATCATCAGACACACTCGGAGCTATCCTACAAATACCAGGGATGGCTATGCATTATTCCTATCTTATTCCCGTTTTATATCCCGAGTAACAGAAGAATTTCGTATTCTTCTTTTGCCACGGTAAACACCGGGAGGACGCATCTCCTCCGGTATTTCCATCAGCTTCGCTTCTTCGTTACCAAGCTGGATTCAATTCCGCCTGTCTGTTTATACCGTCAAAATCATTCCTTCGATTGTCGTTGTTTATCGTGTGACGAATCGAAGAATTTTTATGCAGATAAGCGTCAAACACACCGATAAAATTTCACCTATCGTTATTCCGTCAATTTTATAGCATTCCACTTAAGAAAATTAAACTGACTTTGAAATCTCCCCCACCATACCCGGTACAGAAACAATATTTACACCACATGACGTCCCCCTCCGTACCAAACACTTTGTCACTTCGTTGAAAGATATTTCACTGTATTGAGATAAAGCAGACACGCTGTAGTATTACATGCAAATGGTCCTCTGAAAAGTGTCTGACAAGAAAATGTAACATGAACGGTAGGTGAAATTTTCGTAATTTTCAATTTCATCTTTTCACTACGCTCGCGTCATTTAGTTCTCGAATGATCTTACATATTAAAAGGGAGCAGTTCTGTCACTGGCGTATATGTTCCCTAATTAATTCCACAGTCAGCTGGTCCAGTCTGGTTAACCTGGTCCGGCTATTTTCGAAATAAATCGTCCACTTTGTAAAATATTTTCCCCACCAAATGGACCCATAGTTCTCGAAAAATTTTCCATCTATCGTAGCTGTAGGGAGTGAAGAGTACAAGCGCCGGCACTGAACGCTGCTTAACTGCCAGAGCAGTGCCAACACGCCCCTTCCCATTATCCGAGCTACCCCTTGGAAGTCCGTAGCGAATACTGGCGTTATGTTTCGTTAATCTATCCCCGAAACAACGCAGCTACGGTCTTGGCACTGCTGCCAGCGGAAATCGTTTTAAATGTTATGCCGAGAGACGTGCCCGGGGCTTGGCTGAGTTATGACTTTATAAAGATGCAGACGTATATACGCGGATATACCGACGCACTTTTTTCTCTCTCTCTCTCTCTTTTTTTTCCTTTTTGTCGCTACGCACGTACGTGCTGCCTCGCGTTTGAACGGAACCGGCTAAATGCAGCGAGAGAGAGAAAGAGAGAGAGACAAAAAATATGTATCCTCTTCAATTGCTTCAAGCGTTCCCGTATGTGTCCTATCGACATGCACCATTTCGAGAGTTTTGACATTTTTATGCTGTCCTGTCGGGGCTAAAATACATATATCATTTCAGTTCGCCCGTGAAACACGAACCGCTCCGAACTCTGTACGGAGAAATTAAAAATTCAAATTAATATAAATTTGAATAGTCGAATCTTCCGATTTAATCACCTGTTCGCTCGAATTCTTCTGTTCGCACCGGTCACGTTTCGCGTATTCTTTCATTCAACATTCTACACATTCTAATACATTTAATTTATCGTGTTGAATATTTATTATCTTCTTCTTTTTTTTTTTTTTGGTAGGTTTAACAATTTTATGAACGCTGTGAAGAGTGGACCAATGAGTATTACCATCTTGAATTTCTCTGGAGTCGTGAAAGTAAGAGAATTTGTCCACTGAAAGGTTACTACGAAAGGGACCGTCTTATGTTCTTAACGATTTTTTTATGGACAGAGTTGATTACATTGCTGACTCAATTGCTTTCAGTGACGTCATGTCCCGTGACCTTGACAGACCTCATGTTATAGGCCTTTGTGTTCTTAGGGGTTGCTGTTAGTAAGTAGAGAACTGTGACATGTCCTTAAAAAAATAGGGATGATCTTCATTTTTTTCCCGCTTTCTTTCGAGGTCACTCATATATATGTAGGATGTGAACAGGGAGAAGGGAGCGACAACGTGTCAACGAAAATAGAAAAAGAACAAAATGATAGATACAAACGACTCGGTGGCCACACCGCTCTCACACGCGCGCACACACAGCCGTCGTCTTTCGGTAGCTTTTGTCTAGCTACCGCTGCGCTAGACCGCCCCACATGTGTTTTCTAAAATTTTTAGGAAACTTTCTTTTATTTTCTGCCATTTCTTCCATTTTCGAAATCACTCAAATTGCACGTAAAAATTTTTTCGTACCACCGCAGCTAAAGAAGACAGCCCAAAAATAGGTGTCCTTTTTCCTCCTGCGTATAGTATAAACGCAGGTTCACGGAACCAGCGCGTGTTATCTTGATTTAAACGTCTCGTTCATCAAGTTCGAAATTTTCACGAATCCTTCGAATTCGACTAAACGTCGATACGAAGAGTGTACGCGTGTGTGCAGAGGGAAATGTCGATACTGATTCAGTCCATATTTAGGATGTTGGTCATTTGTTGATTAACCGAACCGAGTTGTAATATCCAAACGCACCTGAGACTATAACTTGAGCAAGCACCGGACCCTTCATAAACAGGGATCGCAAGCTGAACGCTCCCGCTGTGCAAGCAATAACAATGCCCGTGGCTAACCGGCTATACTTAGCCCATGCTTACCGCGGAAGCGATCGTTGCACGTGCGCACGCGCTTGTTCACACTCACGCGAAAACCCGAAAGAAGGTATTTGGTATGCCACTTCCGGTCGTTACCGTGGTACATACTCCTCTCGCGCGGATCCTATTGTGGCGGCATGCGAGAATTTACGGCGGCAGGTCTTCTTTCGCCAATTGATTCGACTGTTTGGTATTTCGTCTTTGGCGAAATTTTTTCGGGCAAATTTAAACGTCATTGGGGTATTTGTTTTTTTTTTTAGAGGATACTTGGCTTCTGTGGGAATTATAATTTTACACGGAAATTTATGAAGCACACCGAAATATATAAGAATTTGTGAAACTGCGAACAGAACGTTTAAAGGTCGATGTTTCTACTCAAGACAGAGCCTTGTAAGTCTCTCATTTCGAATTTGCGCCCGTTAGTAGTTCTTGTGTTGCCTCTAGTGTTTTAACTATTTCTGTGTAATCTAATGGGAAATTTTCTCGTACAAATAAATAAATGAGTAATTTTGAATCGTCATCGAGAATGTTTTTTCCATGAGCTGGGAGAACGAGATTGAATTGCGTCGGATATTAGAGCTG
>NW_017100242.1:2401863-2469208 GCF_001263275.1 Habropoda laboriosa
ATAATTTTCACGCTATACGATTCAAACTGTGCTTTTCGTTTATTAACGGAAGAGCTGATAATTATTCTGGCGGATCTTTCTTTCAACGAACGTCAAAGAAGGATATTTGTGTTCTTTGTTTTTAGTCTAGTTTGGAAGTATCCAAAAAATTTGGGAAGTTTAGTAAAAGAAAATTGTTCATTTTTACTAAATTGGTGTAATAGTTTCTGTGAAACAGTGAACATTGTATTTCTGTATTAAAAGAATATTGCATATTTGTGAATGTTTTTCACAACGAATTAAGGATTTATTTAAAGAGTGTTTAAAGCGACGTTTTACTAACTTTTAATCGTCGACAAGAGCCTTTAATTAATTAGGAGCAGCGTTTAAATGTTTAATTGTTACAACGACCAGTTTCATTTGATTCGATGAATTAAACTATTCATGCAGCTATTCGGTGAAGTACCAGAAGTGTTCGATGATAAAACGAAATTAGGGTAACATTTGGAAGCTTACTGTCAGTTTCGACCAATTTTACAAATTTCAGATTCTTTCAATTCCGAGCTAATTTTCTATATCAACGAAAATGATCTTTCGTAATGAAAGTAAGGGAATAAAAATTGACTACTTGCTCGAAATAGACGACAAATAAAAATTGACTACTTCACCAGTAGCATTGTTCGAAAATTTTTAATCAACCCCGAATGTTATCTATGCAAATTTCGAAGCGTATAAAATCAAAATAGAGTATACGATCGCGTGACGAGCTTAGATCTTGATTCCGGATGGTACTTATCGATGTTTCGATAAACTCGCATCAAAGTTTGATCGAACTTTCGCGTGCGAGACAAGATCATCGCAAATACTGCTTCTCCGTTTCACCACGACCAAAAGAAATTTCTATCTGTAATGTCTTTTACGTAAATTGCTGCTTAATCGAATTGCCGCCTGAGATAATAAATCTCGATGCACTTTAATGAAATTAAAAATCAATACAGACGAATTTTCTCTTCTATTTTCGACAATAATGGACACAGATTAGTCCAGAAAATATTGCCTTCATTTTGCCTCCTTCTTTTTTTACTATATACAGAGTTTTCTACGCTTTTTCCGCAATTTTTAATAAAACATCTTAATGAAAGTTTAATGAAAGGTTTAATAAAAGAAAAGAAGATTATCTTTGTAAAATAGAACTGAAATCTATGGCACTATTCCGTCATACCAAGAATTAATATTCTTCTTCGATCGAATCCTGACAATTTTAACGTTTTAATAAATTTAAATCTTCCGCGAGTGCGTAAATATTTTCTAGGAATATCTAATTAATTCCAATATTTTTGTTAACGAAAATGATTCTTTTGTGTATTGGCCAGCGTTCGCTCAATATCGCTTATCAGAGGTGTACACAGTACCGCCCAGGTTTCGGTGTGGTATTTGCTATAAATGAGGACACGAAATTTGCGGAGCTACAGAGCTGAACTTCGTCTGCTCAGCGTGTAAACGTAATCGCCTCGATAAATACCATGCAACAATGTAAATATATCGAAATTGCATTCTTTCATTTTTATAACGAAGAATTTCTTAAACGTAATCCCAGTTAAAAAAGAAGCTCCTAAATATTCTTACGCTTAAAAATTCGTGAACACTAAAAAAAAAAAATAATATGAAAAAATTCGTGAATACTAAAAAAATTCGATATTTTGTCCATTTTTTCAAAATCATGATTTTTGCTTATCTCGAGCTTTCCAATTGTGATTGAAAATCTGTCAATGTCACACACGAGACAGAAATAATTTTTTTCCAAAAATATGAATTACCCTTGAATCGGGGACGACTTGAATTTTCATAGGCAAAATTAGATGCACCCGCCCTATATATACATATACGTGTATGTTACATACATATATATTCTTTTCTGTACAAAATTTTCCAAGCATCTTCCTGCGATAAAGCCTTCCAGATTTAATTCCTGTTTATTTGCTTTGCTCGTAAGCTCAGCCTCCGCTTTAGCTGCAATGTTGGTCTAGCCGACCCCAACATTAACAGATCGCCAGATGTTACTGCTGTTTAGCGGTATTTTGCCGGCGACAGAAAAGTTCTCATGGTCGATTTCATAGAAAATACAGTAATCTTTATTTAGCATATAATTTCCCCCCTTAAACTCATGCTTAATAATCTTTATCCAACATAATGTCACGTTCAAATAATCTGCAATTTCATACGTACACCGAGTACTTGCTCAAATTTACTACAAATTCTAAGAGAAAAATTCCTATTTTTATTGCAACAATTTCACCGAAATGTACGTATAAAACTTGGCTCGCGTAATTACAAGGTGACTGTTTCAAACAAGTCCATTAATCTTCGCTATTTACGCGGCCGAAAGACTTTCTTCTTCGCGCAGAAATTAGGAGTGTGGTTAAGTAACGAGTAGGTTAGGGCAACACGATAAAACAGTGAAATTCAGAACGGGGGGATTGTGTGTGACTGACAAATTGGTGGCCCGATTTACGAGGGTGTAATTGGCACTGGTGTGCCATGAAGTTTGCCGACTTGAAGGAAAGAAATGTTTAACTCCGACAGGCATTCAACGACACCTGTCGAGCGGAGGGGACACGCTTTGAGTTCGCGTGAATTTGCATAAGGAAAACGATACTTGCGCGTGCAGAGCCTGCAGCATAGCGGAAAAAGTGTAAAAAACCCAAAGGACACATTCACGAGCAAAAAGGGCATTGTTTGCATGCCTCCCTAACGAAGTTTTTTAACTTCTGCATGCACTAACCTCCCTCCCCGCTGCCCCGAGTCCAATCAGATTTCTAGGATTTCTGAAGCGTCTGATCGTCCGCTATTTGTAACTCTTTAAACGGCCTTCTTCGCTTAAGAAATGGCGAATTTTGCCAATTTTGGTTTTTTCCCATTTTCGGCCACCTTCTAGCCTCGAAAATATATCTTTGAAAGGATTTTTTGAAATTCTAGAAGGGAGCTTAGATTCCTGTGTGGATATTGGGAATTTCTTCTGCAAACTTGAAACTATTTTTGCAAATCGCGTAGCTTCTCGGGAACCACCGAGTGGACTTTGCTGAAATTTTGCGTACATCTTGGTTACACATGTAGGTATGATGATATCCTCTGTCATTATGAAATGCCGAACATTACTCTTTGTTAAGAGCGTCAGAAGCAACGATTTTTGACAAGAACTAGAAGCGTGACTTTGACGTCCCGCCATTCTGTTATTTTATGGTAGTTTCCAACCAGAGTGGATGATGCGCGACCTCAACTATCACACAATCGGTATCTCGCTGCGTTTTTATTTTAGAGGTGTCAGCGCCGAGAAATCTTCCACACAGAAAATCCTTTTTTTCTTGCAAGGGTTACTTCCGGTGCACGTCATACCGAAACTATACTGTATTTCACCAGCAAAAAAATTAACCGCACAGTGCAAGACACGAGTAATATCTGTTTCAAGTTTCACTTCAATAGCTCTGCTAGCTTTCTCACAAAAATTTCCCAAAGAACGGCTACTTTTCAAAAGCGAAAAGCCAGTTCTCTAACAGACCATTCTAAGCAAACCGAATATATCATTCAAGATCATTTATATTTTACAATTTCCTTTCTACGCACGAGAGTCACCCGCGTCTTTCTTACTCCTCCAGCAACACCCTATCGTTTCAATTCCCATCCTATCTTTCACACAAATAACTCAAACTCATCGTCGCTCGCTCGCCTCGAGAAACGACGCGTTTCGGAAGAATTTTCATTGAGGAATTTCCGCCTGTGTAACGACCGTGACGTTCGTTCTATTACACAATTATCATGTAATGATTATGGACGGGTACGGCAGCGGAGAGAGGTGGCTATCAAATAATTATGAGAAACTTTCCGTGGTTACACCTCGCGACGAGGGGTCGTTTTCGCGAGGTAAAGACACGAAGACGTGGAAGACGTGAAAGAACAAGAAGAAGGTGGAGGAGGTTAAGGAGGGATGGCATGGAAATGGTAGGGGACTAGAAGTAAAGGAGGGAGTCACTCCGGAGGAAGCAAGCCGAGTGGCGACGCCTCAGTGACCGAGCTTACTCTCCCTTGTGCTTTCGTTCGCAAGCGCGGGCTTGCGAGTCCTCGTTTTCCCTCTATATACGTATGTATATATATCTGTCTACTCTCGTTCCTCTTTTATCTCCCGTCTGCGTATAAAGCCGACCATTTCTACCCTCGTGGGTGCCTCGTGGACCTTTAGTTCCGACTTCCGCGATACGGCCCTGAGAATAAGCCAGTCGTAGTTATACGCGCCCTTCCGTGCCGTCCTTTGTTCCCATTCTTTCTTTTGCTTCCGCCAGAGTTACTACGTATCAGCCCTCGCCAAGTCCCTGGGACGGCTGTCGTGAAATTAAGAGTGATTCTTAAGTATTCGTGCGCGGTTAAAAAGGTTCGAAAACGGTTATGCCGGTCTCGCGTGAACCGCCATCGATGTAACACATGCTAACACAGTGAACGTTTTACGTATATAGTGCGTGTCGCGTGAATTATAGAGCTATTGTATTTAGAGCCGCTTCTGTTGTTTTTCTTCTTTTTTTCTTTTTCCTGGTGCTTGTGGAAAAATTTACAAAGGCCGGTCACGAACAGTCAAATATTGGCGGCAAAGAGAGAGAGGCATGCGAGTTGACACGTGATTAGAACCGGTTGGTTGGTTTGTTTTTCTCTTTTTTTTTTTTTTTCACTTACATTGGGAAACCAATTGTATCGCGCCAAATATTTGTGAAGTACTATAGTGTGGAAGCTACGTTGGCATAGTGCTCCTGCGCAGTGGCAGTTTTGGGAATAACACGCCGGCCATTCAAGATATCTTTCCTCCTAAAAGTTTCGACGAATGTTCGGAGAAAAAGAAACTAACGTTTTACCTGTCGGTTTCTCGAATTTTCTTTGTTCTCTCGGATAATTAACTACGATCCTTTTGCCGCCGAGTGCTATTGTGCCTTTCTGTTACTCGTCAGATCTGACGACAGTGATATTTATCTTTTACAGCTCACGTTACAACATCATGGTCGATTTTATAACCTACCCGGAGATTTCCTACCTCTACGATGAATTCATGATGGTACGAAATATTGTTCTTCATTTTCTTCCTACTTTTTTCTTTTCTTCTTTTCGTTGCAGCGCATTAATTGTACTCTCGAAGGCTATCGTTTTTGCCCGCAGCTTGTATCGTTATACACACTATCCCCCCCTTTTTTAGCGATCGGTGGCGCCTTTCGTTTTATTGTACACCTAACGCGTCATTATTAACAATCAGGAAATTACTGTGGTCACTAATTATTCACAACGCGAGCGTGTAACAGCTGCAAGTCGTTACCTTCTATGGCTCATTCGGAGGCCATTAATCCTGCGAGATCGCGGAGGTATTCTCGCGCTAATGTGAAACTATCGAGCAAATATATTGCTACCAACTTTACTAAATGCTACTTCAACATATCTATATTTGATACTTTGATATATTTGCCGCTTCTAACGTTATTCGCCAGTATCGGTTTTCTCCTTCTCGAAACTCAACTTTCCGACTTCTGTTTGCTGTTTAAATATTAACGTATTCACGCGGCAAGACTATCTGCGATATTTCCCGCGTAATTTCGTTATCGCCAATTTATCGTTTCTTAGTTTCGAAGGAAATAATTGTTCGAGGAGTAACTTTAATATTTGGATTGAGATTGAACGTTTATCTGCATCGTTCACAGCGATTTTCATTGCCAAAGCAGCTGCATAAGCTTCTTTTATATAAACCGTTTGAATTTACCGTTGGAGTAATTTTGCTAAAGCACACATTGCTGTGAACGAGTTGTATTTCCTGTTATTTTACACTGCCACGTTGTACACGCTTTAGAAAGCTTGAGAAAGTTGTGCGAAGAATAATGGACATCGTTTGTTTATCAGTCAACAGCTCTGTAGAGACACGATACCGGTAACTAGTGTACAGTTGTGTCCAATGGATAACGAGACTTCTTCTAATACTGTCGTGAAATATTCTCCGGCATAAGTTTACGTAAACTTCTTTCATTTCTTTGACTTTCTGCATGTAGCTGCTGTAACAATTTTATCTTAGCTTTTAGCACTCCCTGTGTATGCTTAGAGTATTTTCCGATTGCTCGGTAAATGTAGATCGACGAGAATATCTTTAATCAATCCTCTTTATGTTCTGCAAACAATACTTGTGGAAGAACTTTTTTAAAAATAGTCAATTCAACGGTGTTTTATTAACACGAACAGACAAAAATGAGGAAATTTCTTTCTAAAAAGGACGATTACCGAAGTTATTCAAATGTTGATCTTTCGAAATTTTGCGAAATTGATTTCTCAGCCGTTAAATCAAAGCTGGAGGCGAATAATAAACAATGGAAATAGGTTCGATTTGTAATAATTAACGCGCGAATCGAGACAATTTTAGAACGAAGACTGAAACGAAATTGTTCTAATAGGATTAGCGAACTATTTCGCTTGCAATCGTTGGATACTCTGCTCACCGACAGATACGGAATTTCGGATTTAGCAATGATAATTCAAAGGTTTCGCACATTACCAACGCATTCGCCAATCAAGTCCCAAAGAAGAAGAAAAAGGATTTAGTTGAAAACACCGTGAATTTCCGGAAGAATTCCTTTCCCGGGAATCGCGCGATTCTATCAACTCTCGAGGTGCTCCGTTCGGAAAACAATTTTCCATTAGAATATCAGCGGGGACACCTTTTGGCTGTTCGCGGCGAAAGAGCTCGAAGGGACTTTTTAGCAGCCGCAAGACCACGGTGGTCTATGGGGTAATTAATCATTCGTACGATGGTAGGGTAAAAGATTCACGTACGCCTCTAGGGTAAAGCCGGACTGTCGCTCATGTCTCCGCGAAATCGGATGGGATGGGGCAAAGGGAAAGGTAAGGGATAGGTATAGGCAGGATGAACCCTCGCCACAAAGTGGAACTACTTTACGGGAATATCACTTTGATCCGACGCTTAATGAACGATGGACTACGCTTGGTAAGAGTACCCAGACTGAATTTAATTAGGGCTCTCAACTTGCCGGGTCGAGAGTATGACGGGATGCCGTACAGAATGTGTGCACGAGGGGAACCAGAGGAGAAATAGAGAGACAGAGCCCAGGGTATATGATAAAAGCTCGGATGAAGCGCAGGTGTGTATGGTAGTTAGCGAAGCCTTTCCCTTTGAGAATCTACCAGCATATCCATCTTGGCGACGATCTGCAGATAACAATACCGGACCAACGTTGTCCGATTGTCATGCAAATCGTCAAGTGTACCACTTGCCTACTGATTCTTGCGTGGCTAAATCGATGAAAAACTGGACTGTGTAACCTTTACATTTTCCACGCTGTGGCTGGAAAGATAATTGCGTTGCTTTGTCGAGTAATTGGAAAGACGGGAACGAGAAACTTAGTTAGTCAGTTGTTTCCACTAAACGATAAAAGGTCCGAAATGTTACTGTTCTAATCAGACACGTCAATTTGCAGCATATACATTTTGGTAATTATTACAGATAACAATAGTGGACTATTATTCTACTGGTATACCACTTGCCTATTGATTCTTGCGTGGCTAAATCGAAGAAGAACTGGAATTGTAACCTTTGTATTGGGTTGGACCAAAAGTTCGTAGCGTTTTTTAAGTGAAATTGAAAAACAACGTTTATTTATTCGACCATGTACATGTCATTTTGTTCCACTACCTTGTGCCATCTTTGAGCCAGTTTCTCGACTCTATTCTCCCAGAATTTAGAATCTTTCTGGGCGATGGATGGTCCAGGTGGTTTGACACATGCTACGGACTTTTGTTCCAGCCCAGTATTTTCCATGCTGCGGCTAGAAAGGTAATTGCGTTGCCTCGTGGATTAATTGGAAATACAGGAATGCAGAACTCAGTTGTCGAGAAAAATTGAAAATTGCACAGGTCGATAAAAAGGTAAAAATTCTACTGACTTGATCAGTCAGGTCAATTTGCAGCGTATCCATTTTGATAATTACTACAGATAACAATTCGATTGTCCTGCAAATCGTGAAGCGAGTCACAGCTAAATCGAAGAAGAATCGAACTGTAACCTTTACATTTTCCACGCTGCGGTTGGGAAGATAATTGCGTTGCTTCGTCGAGTAATTGGAAAGGCAGGAATGAGAAACCCAGTTAGCCGGTTGTTCGGAAAAATTGAAAATTCGACAAGTCGATAAAAAGCAGGAAAAATCCTAGTGACCTGATCAGGCACGCCAATTTGCAGAGCTTTGATGTTGTGAAGTGACTCGACGCTCTGACAGCCACGACCGTGGTATATTTTAACAGGGGATAGACCATTCTCTCCCTCTGGGGAGTGAAGCTCGATTTGAGCGATTCCTACTTGGAGAGTTTGATAATGGTAACGTCAAAGAGAGCTTTTTATCTGAGGTAACAATGGAACGGACTCGAAGAGAGGATGCACATTTCGTTCGGGGAAAATTCGCTTCCCCGCGCTTCAACCGTTTTTCATCTTCCTACTTTGGCCAATTGAATACGAAGACACCTTGTTAGTAATGTAACACTGACCGATCGTTAACGTCTGTTTAATTACCACCGTCCGACGAAATTTCTCCTTTCGCCTGAGAAAATTGAAGCTATCAAGCTGCAATAGTAAATACAGTTTCGATCTTGCAATTTTTCCTATCGTTCGCGACACTGTGCACTTTAAGAGTTCGCGGGAACAAAAACGGACGGGCGTGAAACGGAAATTGAACGCGCTTTCACGGCTGGAAAATAATGTCCCACTTTTACAAGTTTGATCGGACGGAGCTCATTTCGCGAAGAAACTGCCGAGCGGCATTCAGCCGCGATTTCTCGAATCTTTCTCCAGGATTGACTTTCCCTCCCCGCTCCACCCGTGTAGGTGGCATACTTGCAGACACACACGCAGAGACCGGTTGTGGAAATTGAGAAAACTTTATTTGCCTCGGTGTAGTCACGGAAAACATCAAAATGCGGAGAATGGGAATTTCGCGGAACTCTTTACCGATGCTAGGGCAAACATGGGTTCGCCCCTCGTGGCCAGTCGCGAACTAAAACCTATTTTCTCCGCGACGTGGCGAGAATTTAGCTTCGCGGTGTGGAATTTAGATGTTAGATCGTAAAATACAGTGTCGGTGGAAAAGACGAGAGTTAAGAGAGAGCATCGAGACTTCAGCGATGAAGGAAGAATTGTGCAATTCGAGTGGACGAACCGAGTCCAACAAGAGCGTCTGAAAAGTGTCTAATTGAATTCGACGTAAACGTTTAAAGGGCCGTTGATCTTTCGGACTGATTGATTTTTAAAGGAAGAAATATCAACGGAATTTCTTGACAATTGAAACGTCTCTTCTTCTACGTTCTCCGGCCGGGCTCGTGTCCTCCTTCTTCTCCGAATCGTGCATTTGCTTAAATCATCTCGCGATCGCTTTGCCGCCACGTGTCTAATCTAAATATTTGCACGACCGAGACATGCCGGCTAACATCACGTTTACTTTAACTTTTCGAAACTGACTTCGGTATTCTAGGTCCTCATTCAGCTCGACGCACGGGTTAAAATTATCGTTAAGACACGGTGGCGTCATATATTCGACCGAAACCGTAATAAGACAAATGAACCACGTGTAACGACGAATCTCCGAAATTTAAGCGTTCCTCGGGTCGGAAGAACGTATCGGCTGGTTTCCAACGAAAGCAATATCACCCTGGCGCCAATAAAGAGTACCTACGTACAATTTTTTCAGAAAAATACTTTTTCCCGGAAAGCAAGTTTAATAAATCCATAAAAAGACGTGATTGGCAAAGTTTCCACCGTGTGTATATCTAATTTGAATATGGACACAGAGGGTTTTTTTGCATAACGCCCGTACAAAGCAACCAGTTGCCACGAGGTTAGAAGGATCAAGTAGTGGAAAAATATTCAGCTCCGGGGGCTTTACAATTTTATCAGCGATAGGTCAGCAGCCATCCCCCCACCTATCCTATGAACGAGAGGTTAAAAAGGGCGAAAAAAGTCGTCCTTCCATGTGCATTTAGGTATTGTTACCGGTATCTCGCCCAGGCAGTGGGCAGGCTTTGTGTTTCTGCCCCAGTTTCGATGCAGACCAGACATACGGGTTTGGGAGTAAATTGCACGAGGGAAGTAAAGGGCTAACTTGCGATAAAACATTCACGCGTTTTCCATGTGTGTACGTTTGCATGTGCATTTAGCCCGGGCGTGTGTACACGCGCGTACTCGCGTGGGCTCGCAAGCATATTCACCTTGAGTTAAAAATATCCGTACCGTACGAGGCGGCTCGTTATATATGCCCAAATTTTCTCTGTCGGCTCGAACCTACAACCGTTCTACACCTTACGCAATTAACATTCTCACGGTTGTTTTCCGTTTCCCGTTCAGAATTATCGCTGTAAATCGTGGAAACGCGTATACGTCGGCTGAAATAAATTTACACAGATCGACTGGAGGTTTGTGAAACATTTGTAACGAAAATGTGATATAGGAAGAAAATTGCAAGGAATTTGTGATTACTACGATACAGGACAAGTATCATTTTCAAAACTTTTTAATAAAGCTTCAAACGATCTACGTTCAAATGACACTTCTTTCTCTCTTGTGTCAATGGAAGGTACCGACGTTCGTACAATACTTTTTCTCTCTCTTATGTTAATGAAAGATACCGACAAAGTTCGATCGGAGGAAACAGACAACTTGCGTACAATTGAATACTCGTGAGCATATTATTAAACTCTAGAACAGCATGTGAAGGTTTCTTCCCTTGTCGTGTTCAGGTTGGAAGGCTGATCAAGTTGAACGGGGTGCAATAGCCCAATCGACGGTACACGGTTTTGAAAAGTTGCTTAAGAACTGGGGGAATTAAACATGAGACAGCTAAGAGACGTTCCAACTCCAAAAATTATTCCAACGGTACATAAACGTACTCACACAGCGGCACTCGACCGCCGAAACTGCTTCGTTCTAACGTCTCTTCCTCCGCGGCTTTTGAAAGTTCCCTCATTTATATCTAGACGGTGCGGAAAGCGTGCCTCGGTTCAGTCGTTTTGGGTACTGAAGCCACGGAGAAAATTTTCTTCAGTTGCATTCAGCTGGCATTAGTGTCGTGCGCAGTAGTAAAAGGAGACAGTATTAGAAAGAAAGGGAAGAAAGGAGAGCTGGGAAAGAAAAACTAGTAGAGCAGAGGACCGGGGGTGGTCGGAGCATTTTCTGTCTCTTTCGGTGAAGGGAGGGCAGAAGTTTGCAACTCCATTCGCGGAAAGGTCGCGATGGGGGTAAGAAGGGGGGCATAATTCCAACAGAGAGAGTCTATGACGAGCCAACCAAGTTGGCCACCTCTACGAGGTGCCCTCAAAGACTCTTCCGCTAATTTGATGATCCTCCAAAGGCTTGGGCTGCAATCTGCCGCTCGGCGCAGATTCTCTAGACATGGACCCTCACCGATCTCGTCGTCTTGTTCCGGTCTAGAGAAAAACGTCCCCGAGGAGGTTACCGTTAAGGTTCTTCACTTTTCCTTTCATTCTCTTCATCCGCCTTTTTTTCTTCTTCTTCGCCTACATGCAGGTCAAATGACAGAGCGCGCGTTAAAACTGCCCCCCCGCTTATGGCTGCGTTTTAAAGAGGTTCCGTGCGCTGCAAGCACTTAGAAAAGTAAGCTCGTCGAGATAAGTTGACTCGGTGAATCCCTGGCTTGCTTCAAGCATTAGTTCCTGATAATCTTAACTACTAATTACCATTTTTCCACGTCTCGCGTTTGGTAGAAGTTTCGCCGCAACGGTCTAAGTGGCGTTAGTTCACCGAATCGTATTAATTGCGCTTAAATATTCACAGACGGCGGAGGGAGTACGATTGACTCTCTTTTTGCGAAATTTTGCGTTGCGCGGGAAATTATCGCAACCGTGGGAATTGTAGTTTTCTACTTTGTGAGGGCGAAAATTTCGAATGTATCTTGCATAACAATCGCATTAAGGTTGCGCCCTTTTGCTTGAAGGAGCAGATAGTGGATAAATTATGTCTAGCACCTTTGTGCGGAGAATTCTCCAACCGGAGGGATAAAGATGTAATAGTTGATTCTGGGAGTGAGTTTTTGTCACGTTTTGCTCGTGACTCGATAGTTGAAAAGATATTCTTAACGAAAGTTATCGTAGAGAGGAATGTTTAAGTATCGTGAATAATTTTATTTGGCAGAAAATGGTAATTTTACTATTCAAATGTTGCCTTCTGCAAATAGAATCGATAAACTCCAAAAATGATCAATAATTATCTATTAAGAAAAATTTTTAAAAATGTTACCATTTTTAGTATATTATTTAAACAAATAATCTTCTTTCAAATCTGTGTACGCAGCCTTATTCTTCATTCAGAAATACAGATCTCCTCAATTTAACCACTCTTCTATCTCTAGTAGTTTTCGAGATATTCAACTTTAAGGCCGATTTTCTCGTCTCCAGTATCGACAATTCTCGATTAAAAAAAAAAACGTATCCGCTATTTTTTCGAGATCCACCACATACCAAAATTTCATCAAAATCGGCGAACATCCCTTGTCAGAAGAGTGAAATTTTCGTTCACCCTGTAGATTCGATCGAACGTAACCGCGGCTAAAGAAAAGTACAGAGTTCCGGTCATGCTGTTTCGATGTTCTCTCTCCCATCAGCAGTAGTACTACAGTCGTCCCATATATCGAATGTTTCGTACGAGCTGCTTAATTCTGCGAGTAATTCGTTCGAGTTTTGTACTATCGGGATTACGGAAGGTCTGATGAGTTTCTGGAGTAGGACCACAGTACAGGTTGCCGTTGTAGAATCCGGAACCTTGTAGGTTCCAGTGAAGAAAGGGAGGAGGGAAGAGAGGGCAAAGAGACGGTGGACACAGAGAACTGGAAGAGGAGCTGGGTCAGCGTCACCGGAGTGTATAATTGGCTTGATTGTCGGGTTCTAATCTGGTTCTCCTTCTGCCTTCTGTCAGGGAAGGACGTGTCCAGCCTGCCGCCGCTGCCATAGAAGGGTTGGGAAAATGCGAGTAATGCAAACTGCTTTTCTAGATCCCTTCGTTATTTATAATGCTCTCCACCCTACATCGGGCTAATCTTTCGCATAATATTCCGTCTACCGTCGCGCAAACAATTCTTTTTTTCTTGGCAAAAATATCTGGAAAATTGTCGCAAATGGAATTCCTCGAAATTGTAATAACAGGTTTCTTACGACTAATCTGGTATCTTAATTGTAGAAGATGAGAATAGGATTTTTGGTGTGCTCTAATTCGGCAACATTCAATCTGAATTTAATATTCCATCTACCATCGCGTGAACAATTCTTTTTTTCTTGGCAAAAAAAAAAATCGTCAGAACAAATCTGGAAAATTGACAGAAATGGAATTTTTCGAAATTGCAATAACAGGTTTCTTAGGACTAATCTGGTACCTTAATCGTAGAAAATGAGAATAGGATTTTTGGTGTTCCGGACATTCGATCTGAATTAAAAGTGTGTACATACGTTGGTTGAAAAAATCTGGACAAAGAGACGGCCGACGTGCACCGCAAGATGAATTGTAGTAATAAAACAACCGCGTGGAGTTGCAACGTGCGGTTTTTATAAATATTTCGCTTATTTCGCTTGCGTCGTCGCTGTTGGCTTCGCACCAAATGGGCTACACCACATCGTGCAGCAGCGATTTCATATCAGTACTCTTGCTATCTCCGATCTTAACGCAAACAAATATGTACACGAATGTAACTGGTCAGTCTGTTATAAAGAATTAAATTGCCCGGCATTAGTGCGACTTTCTGTTTCACGCTTTTTCAAGAAGTCGCGAATTACGTCTGTTCGTATCTTCTAATCCCATTTACCATAGAATTTCTCGCAAAGTTTGTCTCGTATCTGTTCGAAACTAATGCAGAAGGAATTAATTTCAAATCAGAAATACGTCCTTTAATTCTAAACAGTATTTTGTCAGGTTTGATATTTCGTCGACTCGTACTACTTTCCAATTATTCTAGCACTGTTCCCGGAGTTCGTAGATCTCTACTACTCTATTACTATTAACTGCCACTATTATTCACATGATAAAAATGATAAAATTCATGCAAGAGGAGAGACTCGTAAATTTTATTTCAAATTAATTGCAAATAACTTCGTCAAAAATTAACAGCGCACACTCGTTCTCTAAAAACGAAACCCCAGTGGAACAGCTGAATTATTATCGAAGAACGAAGGGAAATTTGGCGGAATTCTAAATTGTCGGCGGCAATTCGAAAATACGGGAAAGTTGGTTGTCCAATACGATACCGAGAAAGGGCGCGCGGCGATAGTTGGAGAGAAGTCCCGAAGTAGTCTGTGAAAGAACAAACGGCAAAGTTGAGTTCAAGATAACGAACCGACATCGATCGAGAAGATAAATAGCGGAGAAGCATGGTCGTGGGCTTGTTTTCATTGACCAAGAGGTACCCTACGTATACTTTGCGGTGCACTTACGCGAAAACGTGGAAAGGTGGTAAAGAGCGAAAAAGTTGAAGCGAGGGTAGGAGGGAGGCAGACGCCGGAGGAGAGAAGATATTTTCAAAGACGACTTAGAAATTGCCTGTCCAATTGAATCGCAAACAATATGAAAATTTGTTCGAGAGTTTTGATTATACAAAGGAGGGCAGGACCGGGAGAGAGGCGCGGTTGAAGGGCGAGGAGAAAGAGAAGAAAGCAGACACATTCGAGAGTGGGGAAGAGAGAGAGGGATGTTCTTAGTGGCGCTCGAAAACAATGGGGCACCATCAGACTTGCAAAGCGGATTGTGTTTTTACTTTCAAATTCAATTATTTCCCCTGTTTCGTGTACGATTAATGCTCCTCAGCCCGGCGGGCACGCATTTAACGTCTCCGATATTTGTTTATGCGTTCTCCATATTTCTCCAGTGCCTTTTAACTTGACGCGATACTTCTTCATTCTTTAACCCTCGGAAGGCGAATGGTTTTTGGCGGACGAATGCAGGGTCATTTTGACCCGTAGCAAAATTTCTATCGTACACGGGTTTCAAGAAGGAATTGTGTATAAATGTGTATACTTTCAACTGTATATATTTTTCTTGTTTATTTACATTTGTTACGTAAAATAGGTGTAATCTGAGCCGCTGTTGAGTCAAAATGACCGTGCATTCGTCGTACGAGGGTTAAAGTTATGCCTGTGTACGTCGTTATCACTTGAACCTGGACGAAATCGTTTTAAAACATTCGAATTACGTATAAAAATTTTCTGGTACCAGAAAAATTGGACAAAACAATTATTTGAATTACGTCTAAAAATTTTCTCGTGCCACCAGAATTAGAGAAGATAATCACACGTTCCACTCTGCATATGAATATGCGAAATGGTATGTGCAACGTGAATTGAGATATCGTTAAATTATCGATTACCGTTTACACTTAATAAATCGCAATAAATTAGCCAGCGATTTCAATTGCATTCCGAACAATGGCGCACCGTATTATTTACATTCGTACCAGTCGCGATTATACTAAAAATGATTACACGCGCTATTATAAATTTCCCTTGCAACGAAGGTGTTAATCGAAGCGTCACGTGTACACACGCGCTGCACAGATTATCGTGCCGCTTACCAATTTACATCTGGACGAGAGAGTTACTTCGATTGCGGATCCATTCTGCTTGAACATGTGGCGAACCAGGCCATAAAACAACATTCATTCGCAGAAATAGCACGTAACGACGTAGCACGTCGATTCGATGAACGGCTAAAAAGAGTAGTCTAACGCGTCGAGAAGATTCCGGTTGCATTAGGGATAGAAATTTACGAATGCACCGCTGCGAAACGCTTGCATGTATGTGTAGATACTGGTACATCACGTCGACACGTCAATATAGACTATGAAAGGGCTCTTGAAGCGGCACCTATTCGTTATGAACGTAGAAGGAAACTGGGTCGCGTATATTTCGAGAATTGTCCCTTATCTCTCACGGCGCGTAACCACGAATTCGTTCCCCCATGAATTTCAATCGAGTCTACCGCGTGATCGGTGCCATGCCAACGCCCATTGATGGAACTGTTACGGACGTCGTCAGAGTTGCCTTTAAATTCCGACTGTTCATCAACGATTCGCTAACGAGAGAATGTGCTACCTTTGTCACGCAGATCAGCTCGAAAATTAGCTGTGTCTGAACGCCAACGACGGAGCTTCGTCGATTTTTGCGCTTTTAAATAGAGGGGAAAGTGTTGGGATTGTGATAAGATGATGATTGTGATAATTTCACAGATTCTATTTTACTTAGACCTCTTCCATTTTTATTCGAAATACCGACTCGTTTCACCTCTTCTTTTTATGAAGGAAAACGAACTTAAAAGTAACAAATTTGAATAATAAATTGAAGAGTTACGCTGTGACGTTGTTCTTGTTGAATAGTTTAATTTTAATTTGAATTTTTAGTGATGCTGTGTTAGAGAATTCGTATTATAAGAAGAAACCTTTCGTATATTCTTGTGTTACTACCTTGATAATTTTGCAGGCAAATTTGGACAGATATTATACACTTTTAATTAGACCTCTTTCATTCGTATTCGAAACACTGACTCGTTTCACTTTTATTTCGTCTATTTTCTTTTTACGAAGGAAAACGATTTCTAAGAATTTTTGAATAATAAATTGGAGAGTTACACTGAATGTTACACTCTGATTTCAATTTTAACTTCAGTGACGCTCTGTTAGATAAGAAAACTCACTCTTAGATTAATTTTTCACTAGCAAACCGGCGATATCTTATTTCACACCGACGATACGTGTTTCCCAACAAACGTTATACCTCTAATCATACCGAAAAGGTGAAAAATGATGAAAAAGGCAGTTTCCCACTTGTCGTTCATCTACTAACAATCTGAACACGATAGAGAGAGAACGAAGCCTCTATACACACTTATAAAGCGTTCGAATCTTCCAGACATTAGAACCTAGAGAGTTCGAAGATGGTCACATACTCCGGTGTCATTTCACGTGCATCTGTGATCCGTAACGCAAAAGTCGTAATACGGTTGATCACGCATACGAAATGCCGCAGGCCGCGATAAACAGGGCGAGGAAAAGCGAGCACGCGGACTGCTACAGAGATTCGCCAAGGGTGGAGGGCAGAGGAAGAGAGGAGGAAAGCGGCATAATGCGCGCGGTATACCACGCCACTTCCGAATTACTCCAGCAAAATCTCCCCGCGTATTTGCATTCCCCCGCGGCGAACGCAGACAGAAATTAATTGCGTACTTGCGCGGGCAACAATGAAGCGCCATTCCCGTGTACAGGCAACTCTCCCTCACTGGTCGCTCCGGAAATCAAAGACACTTTTGGTCGACCGCCCGCCTCCTGCCCTCAGCCCCCAGGCCATGGACCTCGGCCGCCGTTCAAATTTCGTTTCGACCAGTTTATTTAATGTCTCTGCGCCCGCAGAAAGACGCGGCGGCGATTTATTGTGTTAACAGTGAATCAACCGGCAGTGACAGTACTCTGTCAGTCGGAAGAGGGAAAAGTATGGGAGGGATTACGCGGGACGATTAATAATACGAAAAATTCTTCAAACAACGTCACCAGTTACATGGTACACTTAATTCACGGTGCTTACACAGAATACGTCGACACAGCTTTGTGGTAATAATTACGCTAGAAATAAGGTGGAGCTTCGAACAATACCTTGTGCAAAATCCAAAGTTCAATTATAAGAATTAGGCGTATATTCAAGCGCATGTAGAAGTGCGTGACTATGTACGCTTTTGTTCGCAAGTATTAAGACACTTACCGAGCGTGAAGAGAATCTAAGTCATTACAAAAATTTTTCATCCTGAAATTTCGTTAGACGAATTTTAACCCTGTATGGTCGAGGCGGAGTCTTGGAGACTCCGCTGATTCTATCTTTGTTGTTTTCTTCCATTCTGTTTAAAACTAAACATTATCATACTAAAATGAAATTAACACAACCAATCACTCTATTCTACAACGTTCGTTAGGAAAATGTGTAATAAAGGTAAATCAGTAGGAAATGTTTTATATTTATGTATAAACTAACTGGAAGTTCAGAGTTTCGTGCTGTACGTCCCAAACATGGTGTCTCGACAGTAGAGTGTTAAAAATGTAGAAAGCACTGGGCAAAGTAATAAAAATTGCAGTGAACTACAAGTGAAAACGAAGCAACTGTAGGTGTTTGAAGGATGTCAGAACCTGCGCAGTCGCGGCGAACACGTTACACGACCCCGACAGAGGATTTAGTTTCTCGTCTCCTCGTAACTCCGTCGATTTTTCATTTAAAACACTTAAAGCATGTTTACTCCGACTCCCGACCGATTTCACAAGTGCGTCTATATTTATTCCACCGGCTGTACCCCCGGGCAAATGATCTACGTCCTCGTAGAAAAGTGTACTGAATTATTTCGCGGCGGTACGAAATTTATAGAGTGCTCGGCGGGACCATTTTTGTCCCGGTAATTATCGACACTTTGTACCCGGGGAAAAACTTGATAATCGTATTTGACACAGTTTAAATACCCACCACCGGCAAAAAGGGTGTTATCGGAATTTTTGCAATTCGGTTTCGTATCACGCGCGGCGATTGGAAAATGGATCATCAGTAGAGGGCTGTGCTTACTTAAAAGAGGAAACGATACGTAATTTTGCGCGCAGGCGAATGCGCGCGCGGGGCACGAGGTTATCAACAAGTCAGCTTTATTTTAACAATCGGGTCGATTAACATTACATCCGAACGCCCGGGGATTTCCACAATAATACAGCGGGCTGGGTGGGGGGAGAGAGGCGAAATAAAATCTCGCAGATTCGTTCGTTAAACTGTTAGTTCGATTTGACAATGAGCTTCCGTGTTATTTAAATTTGCCATGTAGCCGATTGAAAATCACGGTCATTGTAATTACCATTGGAGGCGCGGCCGGCCGGGCCCCGGCTGATTTATGGAATCATGAAATTTAGCCCCATTGTCGTACAAATTCGCGAGCACCGCCGGTGCAAGTTGAACCAGTGGATTAATGATGCAGCGTTTATTTAGCGAAGCGGTGATAGTAGCACGGAATTCGTAACACAAAGGAAACGCGCGTTGGACCTTTTAGGCTGTGGAGAAATAGTCGTGTGCGAGGTCGTGCCGGAAGTAGGCGATATCAACTACCGGGCGACACCCTTCTTCCTCTCGCGCGTATACGGCGCTCGTCGTACGGTTCACACTCGACGTCCTGCACGGTTTATGGCTAGCTTTTTATTCAATGCCATTAGCGCGGCCCGGGCTACACAGCCGTTGCTGATTCTCCCGTAGCAACAAACAACGAGGATCGGCGTCATGTACGACATGGATTTCACCATTAGCGTATACCAGTGGCTCAGGCAACGGGACCGCTCTCTATTCAGCTGTTTGTTGGAAAAGTTTACGAAGCGTTAATGGGAAAACACGTAATTTCTTTCGCCGTGGAATACTACTTTAAAGTAAAACGATTAATCTTGTTCTTGTAGCGGCAACCGGTGCCATTGTAAACGTCTCTCTTTCCCCTTTTATTTTTTCGTTTCTCTTCTTTTTTTTTCGGGGTTTTTTTTCGGCGTTTGCGCGCAGGCTTCGTTCCGTGTGTTACGGAAGGTTTAGTATAGTGCGTTTATGAAATACGGTTCAATCACGCGAACGCCGTAAATAACCGTTATCTCCGACGACGTAAAGTGACAAATCGTGCTCAGTTTTGCCGCGCCACGCGCGCATCGAATTGCA
This sequence comes from Habropoda laboriosa, assembly GCF_001263275.1. Classification (NCBI taxonomy): domain Eukaryota; kingdom Metazoa; phylum Arthropoda; class Insecta; order Hymenoptera; family Apidae; genus Habropoda; species Habropoda laboriosa. The sequence continues at coordinate 2,421,610 of NW_017100242.1, forward strand.
ACGACACAGCGTGAAACTGTTCTCGCGTTATACCCCGAGATCGACCTCGCCTGCCGCATCCTCCTCCAACTGTCCACAAAGTTTTCGCTCCTGTATAATTACTTGTCTTTGTGGGGAAGCTATCGGGAGGGGGGAGGAGCAGGCGGAGGAAGATGTAATAAACGGCGGAATGATTGCTTAATTGACTTAATCATGGTACGCTTCGTAATAATTATTTTCCCTTGATTGTACACTCTCGATAAGGAATTTCGTTATACCGAACTTTTTCAACTTTCACCGGTATATAATTTTCGATCGCGTTCGAACAATGGACAAGTAGAGATGATCGGTTATTCGAAGCTGTTTGAATCTTCTTCTTTTTCTTCTTTTTATCGGTGTATTTGAAGAGTTTGTTTAACGATCGATCGAGTCCGGTGTGTTTTGATTTTATCCTATCTACCTTTTCAGACGTAGTTTGCCAGAGAAGCCAAAGAGTCATCCCCTTCGGCGACTTGTTTCGGGTAATTAAATCCAGGCAACCCGACGAGATGTCGGAGCCTGATAAATGAAGTGTTCCAACAGGATGAGGGAAACCCTCTTCGCGAGGGTCGACACAGTGGCGAGCGGAGAGGTCGAGCTAGCAAGGGGTTATGTGAATATTGCAGAACTTCGCACTTCTCATCGCTCGTCGTCAACCTTGTCGACGAGTTATTTCGTGTAGAGAGCAGTTATCATTTTAGATTACGCCATTTTCCCTATTTATTGAACAAATTACGTTAGTGTCGTCGTGCTTAAGGTGTGTTTTGAGTTGCTTGTATTTTTTCAACCGATTTAACGACATTAACAGGAGGAAATGCTTTGTTAGGACGTTAAGTTGTGTAGTTAGAAATTCTGAGAAAAGAAAAATTCTGAAAATTCTGAATTTTTTCATTTGCAAATTGTTCTTTGGATTTGCATTTATTTTAGTAGGGAAGTTACAATGCATCGTTCAACGAAAATGTTTGTACCAAGGTTAACATTTTCAAATTTTTCACTCTCGAAAATCTTAAGAGGTATTTAAACTAAATTTTAACCAAATGTTCCTCACGGCTAGATAAAAAAATTGATTTTCAGGCTTCGCTGTACCTTACTTCCTTCGTTACTAGCACCATTTCGTTATTCAAAAATTAAAAAACAAAGTAAGTATTTTTTGAAAAATTGTATTTTTAAATCCATGTGATATTTTTTAATTCTAACATATAAATATGCATAAAAACGACCGAGAAACAAATTTGTAATAGTTAAAAACACCGACTATTTTTGATACATTCCGCTTTCCAGCGGTAATAAAATGCACAAGTTTGACCGAATTAAATAACGAAAGGTCTGATATTTCTAGTATACCGACATTCACCAAGGATTCAATGGTACACGTATAAAATATGACAGGTCTCTATATAATGCGATAAATAAAACACGTTTTTCCTGTAATGCGACGTATCTATACAAACAGGTCTGCGTCTGTTCTGTATTTACCGCATTCGCGGCACCAGGTTGCATTTATACCAGCAAAGCCGCGAAGGCTAGCCTGTGACGAAGGCATATTTAATTCAGGCGACCCACGGTTTCGACATTGTACGTGTAACATCGCGTGTGCCGTGTGCATGCGTTTCTAGCCGGTTCACAAAGACAAATTTCAACAGTAAACACGACTGGATCTGTGCCAACTGTATTTTTTCCCCAAGTGTTATCGCGTCGAGCTTATACGGCTAGCATTACTTTTTAGACCGCGATTTTTAATACGATCAATCAGTGTTTAAATATATTATTAAATATACCTTTATCCACGTTGCTAAAACTTTCGAATTTTAATATCGTGGGTTCGAATTGAAGGTGATTTTTAATACAATTTCAATTCTATTCGTGACAAATAATGACCACTCTTAGCATGTTTGTTATACAGAACAATTTATAATTTATACAGAAAAGTTTCGTTCCCCAGAAAATTTTAAGTGTCTTTTGCTTATGAAGAGCTACTAGAGTGGAACGCAAGTTGCACTAATTACTTCATTTAATTAATTGCAAATATGAAACGAATTCAACACTGACGATAGGTTTATACAAAAAGCAATAGAGTAAAATTAAATTTCTCTGTTTCTCGATAAAAAAATATTTTCAAATAATTCATGTGTATTTCACAGGGTGCTCGATACTTTTGGCCAAATCTGTACGCGATACAACGTATCGATGCCCCGAGAAGTCGATAGTTTCTTCCCGCACTTTACGACGCGCATTTCACAGTTGGCACACGAACGTTATGACATTTACGCCGGGAAAGTATATTTGTAGTTTAGGATAGTTGCGACGTATTATATCAGGTTGCCCATTAACAGCGAACGTTCGATTACGAATCCGTCGTAATTCAAAGGTTCGCGATATCTGTTGCCCACGGACATATTTCAACATCGTCCTCAGCCATGCGGCCTATAATCCCGAAGGATTTGCTGTACACATGTTCGTCCCGTGCAAACTGTCCTCGAAATGTTCGATATCCCCCTATGTATTTACGATGGGAAGATCAATGTCGCGCGTTTGGTTACGAATGTCGGATGATTTCTGGTTGCACCTGAGGCCATTTGTGAAGTCCGTGCTCGCGGTTCTATTCCTAGCAACAGCTACGAATCCATCCTCGAACGTACTACGTATCGATCCTACAGCCTTATACAGAAGTCGAGATATGTGTTTCATATTTTTCGGAATTTCGTCGTCAACCTTGGACGTTTCAGGTGTACACCGTCTCTTTAGCAGCAACCACGGATGATCCCTACCGACGTTTCCCGCGAGTCAACGTCGTGCCCGCCATTTTTCTTCGCCACCCTGATTTCTTTTTCCCAAGGAGAACCTTTTCTCGTTTTTGTGCAGCACCACGAAACGTAATATTTCCACGGTGCACGTCTCACGGGCTACCAATCTTCGCAGAAGCAATAATAGCACACCGTCCATCCAACTGTCCGCTCGGACCAGTCCCCCTTCGTCTTTCTTTCTCTACCGGTCTGTCGTCCCTTGTGGCTCACTTTTCCTGGCATTTCGTTCTTCATCCGTCACCCTGGCGTGGATACGAAACTCGAAAAACAACTCAAGCCCCTTCCTCGCATTTGTCCTTTTCCTCCTTCCTTTTCTCTCTCTCTCCACCCCCTTCGTTCCTCCTCTTCTTCACGCTACCTTTCGCTTTCTCTTCTTGCTTTGTATTTAACGCCGATATTTACCTTAACAAATACGAAATCGCCTCCGTACGCCCGACAAACGGCAGTAGTACCTCGTGTTTGAACTATAGTAATTTCAGGCAGGCTAATGAAAGTGCTACGTAAACACCGTCGCGACGCCCCGACGTCAAAGCCGAAACCCTGGTCGTACTACTCGCCTGGGCCTATTCTTTTCCTACTGATACACCCTAGATTGTCGTCCTTTTGAGTCTTCTTCCTTGACAGTGATTCTTCTCGTTTCGATCATTCGAGTTTTGGGATAGGGCAGGTGTTAATTTTCCTCGTTCGGAAAGTAATCAAGGATATATTATATAGGGCAATAGGAAAATGCGTGGAAATTTGTAACTTTTCAAGTTTAAAAGTGTAAAAGCAAATTTCTTTGCAGAATGAAAATTTTAGGTATGTAGAGCGACGTAGGGAATGTAGTAAAATGTAGTAATTATTTTTACGTATTTCAATTATATCGCGTATACTTTGGTTTAATGATAAAAATACGAATTCTAGAAGCGTGTCATCAAGTGATTTTATTTTTTTTCTCAATGATCCAGAAATCCTTCTATCCTTTTGCAAAGCACATTTTCTAAGGAAAAGTTTGTGGAATTGAAAGGTATTTTTTGAAATCATTTCAGGTTCGAAACAGTGTCAAATTGAATATTCAACGTCGATTGTTGTTAAATCAAATTTTGTTTTCGGAAAAAACATTTCTTCAGCTTCGAAATAAATTGAAGCATGCAGCATCATCTCGAAACGCGAAATCTTGGTACTGATCATTCCGTTCATTTTGTTCACTCATTACCATCAAATGTCTCGAAAATTCTTAAAAAAATAGGAAGCTAAAATTTGACACGTTTCAATCACGGTATACTATCGATAAATTTCGCAAATACGCAAAACATTGTCGCCTGTAACCGCAATTCTCACGCGTTCCGACGTGGAACGGCTCGTGTCCGGCAGATCACGCAAATATTAAATCACGTTCCGTTCACGCGAAGAAAGCGGAAATTACTTTTTAAGTGAACAATCTTGTTGCATTCATTTTCTCCGACAATAATCCTAATAGAAACGATTGCGAGGCTCACGAACGAGTGCGAACTTTTGTTCCATTCCACACGAATGCGCAATTCAACCGTATTGTCCTTCCTTTCGACGCACCACTACACACGTTTTTTTAATATAATAAACACAATTCCATTGTTCCCTGGTCCAAAGTTTCCACATTGTGTATAGAGAATTCGCTTTTTTCCATTTTTTTACCTCGTTACATAGAACTTAGATAATCCGTGGATAGTGTGGTTAATGCAAGTTTTGGCATCGATACAAACGCTTTCTCCTTATTTTTCTTAGTTGCGCCTTGACACTCCTCCGGGGTAAACCGGATTACCGTGGCATCTGGTAAAGGCGATAATCCCCGGGAATATTTTGCACGCAACTTCGTTCAACCCTTTACCTCACACTCCACCGTCGGATAACTGTACCCAGACAAAGACGCAAATATTCCTATCTCGATCTTCTCGTTTGCCTTCACTTTTGCATCTTTCTTATCGTTAACTTTTGGACAGTCGACAGTGTGATCGTTGCACGCATGGCGGATGTCGGGTCAAATATGAGTACCATCTTTTTCATAAGCAAACGAAGCCATATCTTTTCATTTTACTACGTGTTATATTATTTAAAATTAAACAAAAATAACAAACTTGTTTGCAATGTAAGGAGAGGAAAGTCTGTATTACAGTGTACGAGAAGGAGCAGAAATTAAATTGAGGTCACATTTTGGTTCATCTGTGGAAACTAATTTCCAGCGAAATTTCGCTGGTAACATCACAGCAGATGTTTTATTCTCAGATCGCTATAATTGTAAGGCTAGTCGACCTGAAATCCACTCCTGTCGTTGAAGAGGACCAGAAATATCCTCGTGTCTAGATAACTCAATGGTAGGCGCGATTGAACACGCGTACCTAAAACATATGGCGCTTAACTCGTTTCTGGTTTACAGAGTGGATATAAGGTTCGGATATGAGACCGGCTTCTGGAACAGTATTTTCTCGTTCCGTTGAATCGAAAGTCGGCACGAGTAGATACGTATGATCTTGCATGAATTTTCGATACGGCGTTCTTTTCTATCGACTGTTACAGTTACCTCGATGAATCTGCTATTAAGCATTTTTTTCAAGATGTTCTTTATCACATGTCAAATAACATTTTTACAAACCACTGCTGCCACTAGCATATCTGTACAATTGTTCAAATCCATAACGAAATTAATTCAAGTATCGAATTATATTTAATATATTCGTATATTCAATTCACATCGTTAACGATAGAATACGCAATCATCGCGCATCTCTGATGGTTAATTATTTCTGTCTAAAATTGTAGCCGGTTCTATAAAATTCTATTTTAATTTTTTGCGCAATTTAAGGTCGTCGTTTTATAAATTTTATGTGAACCGTAATTTGCAAAACTCTTAATTTTTTAATATTTTGATTGACGTACAAGCTTCAATTCCAGTTGGAAGAAGAAGTTATAACTTAAGCACATTGATACTTATTGTTCAAATAGGCCTTTTGCACAATGTGAAAATTTACTCGTGCGATTCAATGAACAGAAATAGATCCACAAAAAAAAAAATGTATTAATCCAAAACAAGTGATCCACTCTCTTCTATTCGTCTTCTTCAAACAGGTTAGCACTAGAACTACCAGCCGAGTCAGAATGACACATTACCGACTTTACAAAAGTGAATGTTTACGTAAATAAACCATAATTGGAAAATTCGATTCATATCGATAGAAATAGAAGCATACCTGTAGAAAATAAATTCGGAAAGTTACAAGTGATAACACTTCTCGAAAGATGCTAACTCATTTTGACCCGGTCGGTAGTTCTAGTGTTAATAGACACCGATGGAAGTCTACCGCATCGTGCCGCGTTTCGTTACACGCGAACGATTTCGTTACAACGGGTTACTTGTTAAATGTCGTTAAACGTCGCGATGGTCGTGACGATAATTATCATACGTTTGGGAACAAAGAGCACGCGGGCTATAGGACGGGGTTTGTTGCTTCCAACGTGCATACACGCGCTGTAAAAGATCCGGGGCCACCCTTCCCTCTGTCTGCCCTTCGCCACTTTGCTCCTTCCGCCTCTTCCACTGTAATTTCGAGACTTCCTACTGGCGGCCGCCGCGACAGATACCCCATATTAATTCGAGACCAGCTTTCCAGGCTGTTTTAATCTTTACGATCCAGTCATGAAGATTGTCTTCGCTGATAATTACTCAGACGAGAGATATGGTAAATCGTTTGGAGTGTTTGATTCCTTGAATTAGCTTCTGGGAAATTTTACGTCTATCTTTTTTTTTTTTGTAAGGGCAGAATAAATGAATTTTTGCATTTAGTTTTTATATACTTTGCTTATCGTTTGGAAGTGAGAGAAATTCTGGCAGAGCGAGGGTTTCGAGAATGAAAATAAAGGATCATCCCGCGATTTTGGTATAATTCTTCGTTTTCATTTTGTATTCATTCCTAATTCTAGGTGGGTTAACCTTTCGGCCTAGATTCCACGAATCTTGAAGTTTTCTTTAATAGTACGTGTTTATAAACGAGATTACACGATACAGCGAATGCGTGAACGTTGTTACATTGATCTTGAACGAGGTGTTGTATAACATATCTATAATTGAACGTTGTAGTCTAGGGCAACCGTATTAAAGGGGAATCAACTAATCCATTCGAATTAACAGCAAAAATGGTGTACGGAATTATGTTTATCATTCGATTCATTCGGAGCCATTCTGTCAGGGACGGACCGATTTGCAGCGGAATTACGAATTAATACATTTGTGGCGGCAGCGGATGAAATTCAACCGATTATCAGGGATAACTGGCTGAACGATCGTGTTTCGAAGTCCCGAAACATCAGGAATGCTCCATCCTCTCCGCATTTCTATCTCATTCCCGTCGACCATTTCCATTAGCTGGAAATGTAATACAGCGTTGCGCAACGAGCACATAGTGGCGTTTCTATATCGATGGGCGATTCCCTAAACGTGTGTTCTCCCTCGCTCACTCTCTCTTTTTCTATCCCTCTTTGTCTCTCCTTCGCTCTCCTTCTCTTTGTCTTTTCCTTTGTCTCTCCTTCTTTATTCGTTTGCCTCTCCTTCTTTCTTGCTCTTTCTCTTTTCCTTCGTCTCTCCTTTTCTCTTTCTCTTTTCCTTTGTCTCTCTTTCTCTCTCATTTCCTCCCTCTTTCTCTCTCATTTTCTCTCTGTTTCTCTCTTTCTCTTTTTCTGTGCCTCTCTTTCTCTCTCATTTCATCTCTCTTTCTCTCATTTTCTCTCTGTTTCTCTCTTTCTCTTTTTCTGTGCCTCTCTTTCTCTCATTTTCTCTCTGTTTCTCTCTTTCTTCCTCTTTCTCTTTTTCTGTGCCTCTCTTTCTCTCTCATTTCATCTCTCCTTCTCTCTCCTTCCCCTCCCCTTCGAGACACGCACGTACACATGCATAAAAACGATAATCGTCGATGAAAAAAAAAAAAAATGCTCTATCTAAACAGCAGTCTCGAGCCGTAGAATTTATTGCCTCTTTTACGTTCCTACTTTTACACGTGATAAATCTTCGGACAAAGTGCTCCGTTTAGATATACCTTGTTTTTTTCCGGACGTTGAGCAGAAGCGGGAAACGAAAGTGCCGGTGGAAACTGATTCTCATTCCAGAATCGTAAACTTAGTTTCGATGCTAAATACAGCAATAAAATCCACGAGCGAGTGCTTTCGTAGAACGTTTGACTGGCCATGAAATCTTCCATGAAAGTTTCAACGCAACTCATAGGAAGCCTGAATACTACCCTACTTCGTTGTACTTTTGCTAATTGTCTGTCACGGCTTCTTTGCGAAGAAACGAGGATTGAAATATTTTACAGCTATTCCAAGTATACTCACATTTATGCGTGCATTGTCAACGATATAGCTTGGCAGTGCACAGCACGCTACCCTCGACAGGAGAAAGAGAAATACAGTCAGGTAATAAATCGGTTGTCGCGGATGCATTATAAAATGTTAATAGTTTTCACATGTAAATTTGTTCGTACCTTTTTCCGCTTATACCCTTTCCTAATTTGTACCACGTATCATTTATACGTTCCTTTAAATTACACGTGTGATTTAATACTTCGCTGGTAGATTAAGATTCACGTAAAAAATAGGATAACGCTGACATACTAATCGACTCACAGTTCATCGATACCAGTGGACGGATTTACACGTAGACATATAAACAGTCTATTTTAATAGTTACAATATGGATACCTGTATTACAACAGAAAATCATGCATGTTTTTTGGCATCTTTTGACTCTCGAGCCATTCGTGAGTTAAAATTAGACGTTGCTTCAAGAAACGCGTCTGGTTTCTGTCAGAAAGCTGCGTTATTTGATAAACGTGACAGGATCATAATTCGGGTCACAAACGACCCAGCCTCGTCGATCGACGATCAACTCTGTTTTCACAACTATCAACGAAAGTGAAATTAATCACAGGCACGATCTACGAAATGTAACAGATAATAGACGAAATTATATCGAATAATAGTTTCACGTCCGACGATATCGCCGCGGAGTTTATAGAGTTTCCAAGATCGTTGGGAGGGCAATGAAAGGTGAAGGACTGACGATGCTGACACCAGCTACATTTCTTTATCGCCTCTTTATCCCTTCTGACCCAGAGCAAGTGCTTGAAACGACGGAAGGTTAGACAGGTTCTCGAAAATGATGGATGTCTCCCTTTCCTTCGCTCGTTTACGAATCGCTCAAGTTACGATCCGAGAGATTCAACCTCACTACGTCGAACCGAATTGATAGTTATTGATAGCTGCTCAGACTAACCTGACTCTGGAGGCAGCTTGATCGATGTCATGCACGATAGAGCGTTCTAATTATGGTTAGAGCTTCGGCAATTACCTATAATCGCCTAAGTCCTAAGTTCCTCTTCGGTAATTGCACATTCAGTCTTGCTGTCCTCGTAAGAACGTATGTATCGTTTAACGAGTTTCTCGGAACGAATTGCCCGACCGAACTCGATCTTCATCCGAGCGTTTTCGGGATGAAATCGATGGAAGATGAAATGGGTAGCTTACCGCCAATTCAATTCACTACTTTTTAGAGAAGTTTGATTTCTTCAGAATTAGTACAATGGTGAAGAAGATGAATTTCAAGATTAACATAATTATTGCAATAATTATCTAAAATATTAATACTTCAATGTTTATCGAAATTTAGGATTATGTTCCTGTAACTATCTCATCTTAGAATAATTTCGCGCGAAAGAAACTGCGACCAGCTGGATTTCTTCAAAATTGGTACAAAGATGAAGAAGATCGTGTAAAAATATACTTCAATTACCATTGTAATTTAGGATTACTTTCCTCTAAATATCTCATCTTAGAATAATTTCGCAAAGATGAAGATCAATTTTATCGCAATCGCGTAAAAATATACTTCAGTTACCACAGAAAATTTACGATTCGAAAATGAATTATGATTTTTATTAAAAGGATTCCTTTTCTTCTAACTAATCTTAGAATAATTTCACGCGAGAGAAACTGTCACCAATTGGACCACGATTTCGAATCAACACACTCCCCATGAAAATCGCCAATTGTATAAACTTAGTAAACAGCGAGACCATCGAAGAACGTGTCAGCCTATCAGAAATCTCCCAAGATCTTCGATAATTCAAGGCAGAAATCAAGCTTTGCCTGAACCGTCCGAGATTTTACAATCGAAGATTTTACGACAGCAGAGATTAATTATTCGTGGACCAACGGGGAGTAGCAAACGAGACAGGGGTAAAAGTGGTAAACACGAGTACTTGTTGGAGAGAAGAAAAGACGAACACGTCCCGGGAGAAAGGAAGAAGAATAGGATTTCCTGTCAATCGAATGGGAATCGGACCCGGTAGTGTGTTTGCCGGCCAAATTACATCTGCATAATAGCTACGCGGTTAGGTATCGATCCGCGAGTGGCGTCTCTTCGTCACATCGGTGTCGTCCATCTCGAGCCGTGCACGTTGGCACACGTGAACACTCGACCGATTCGTTCACGTATGCACGCACGCGTGCACGCACGAACCGACGTATGTACGTGCAAGAATTAAATTTCATCCCGCGGTAGGGCGGCAAAATAGTTTTCATCGATTAGAGGAGTTCCCCGTCATTCGGTTATATTACGCAGAACTGCCGGTGTACTGGATTTGCTAACCGATTTACACGAACGCCAACTATTCACTGGTTTCTACTCGTCGAACGTTCCACACGTTACCGTTGTTTCTCCAATTTACGTTATTTCTTCTGTATATTTTTTCCTCCTCTCTCCGATAACAGGATCATTTTCACGGGTTTTTGCAACGCCGGGTAATTTCACGCCAGGTATCTGTCTGACAAGATTTAAATGAAATCCCGCGCACTGTGTCCCCGGAATGATTTTCACTCGCCGGAAGAACGTTGCGTCATTGGAGGACGGGCGGAACATCAAAAGATGTGCAAACCCGGGCGAGTTTGCCCCCGGAGTTCGGTTCTGCGTCCCGCGTAACATCACCGTGGAAAATGATGATCGCGCGCGCGGTCCGCCTGCTGTAATCTAATTATATGACCTCCGACGTTAATAAAGGTTAGCTTGCTTGCTAATCGTTCATCACACTGCGATTGTTGTATTCATCGGTGATTAGGCGTGACTCACCGGTGAAACACCCGTACGGCTAACGACCCGTGCTCGGCCGTCACGTTGCGAGTTGTCATGCATGCATCTATATGCATATTACATGGGACGTACCATGGCGTTGCCGGCGTTAATTTCACGAATATGCAGAAATTTCTGCGTCTCTCTGCTACGGGATCGCTTTTAATTCCACCCTGGATGAAACGAGCGGAGCAGCGTTGATTTCTGTGGCAAAAAGAGGTCTTTTGATCTTTTCAGGATGGTACATATATACGGGTCATTCGATAAGTTGTGCGCGATTCTTGGAAATGAGTGAAGTTAGGGATTGTCGTGTACTCGCGTCGGTTTTAGTTATGTTTCAAACTTGGATCACGAGAGAAAAATTGGACTGTTTTCTAACGAGGTCTGAAGCGATCCCGGAATACCCTTTCTCCAACGTTATAATATAAACGACTTGATTATGCGTTCAGCGCTCGGACTGACTCAATACTTGGTTGTTTAACGTTCAGAATGATACTGATTCGAAATTCAGAGGAAGTCACGCATCTCAGCTACTGAGGGCGGAGTTTAATTTTGGAAGTGAAAAATGGGAGAAATAAGAACATTAAGTATTGGTCGTAGGGTGTGGTGGTGGGAAGTGGTGGTAGAAGGTGGTGGTAGAAGGATGAGGTGTCGGGGTTTTGGGGAATTCCGAAAAAAAGGAGATAGGACATGAGAGAAGGAAGACACTAGTTCAGTAATTGGAAAATCGGGACAATGGTTAATAAACTGAGTTCTGGTGGTGAAATTACCGAGGGTACGCGCTTAATAACGGCCCCGGCTAATCCTATGGGTCGCGGATTCTTCAGGTTTTGGATGGATATTTGTTAAGAGTATTTTGCTCGGTATAAGTCTTGAATATTTCTTTCAACGCTGTATAGTAAATACGAAAATATTCGTGTCCTCTTTCGGTGTGAGTACGCTTTAAATTGCATGCTGTGAAAAATTTCATTTCCAATGAAATTTTCCTCGCGTGTCCACAGCATAAGCTTCGAAATTTTCTTTCAACACGCTGTATAATAAATATGAAAATATTCATATCCTCTCTTAATGTGAGTATGCTTGCTTTAAATTGTATTCTGTGAAAAATTAGATTTCCAATGAAATTTCCCTCGCGTATGCAAAATATCGTAGCTATATCTGTTCACGTGAGAGAAAAATAAGAGAAGGAGATAGTAAAAGAAAATAGAAATTTAATAACTACGATATTTTGAAACAGCATTTCTACAAAATCGCGAATTTCACCATATTTGCAATTAGATCCAAGTAGAAGCAAAGGAATCATCGTTACCCTTCGAGAAACTTTAATATCTCCTCTGGCGAAACTTTTGTGAAACGAAAAAAGAGAAAACAATTCCGTATCCGGGATCTGCGCTATTCCAGCAAATATGAGCTAAGCACAGCTATGTGTATACTTCTAAACAAGAAAAGTTTCTCTGCCTTCTTCGTTTCTTGTTCGCCGGTCATCAATAACGATTTTGCTGTAGTATATTGAATAGGAACTCGTTACAAATACATCAGCCCGCGATGGGGCGGGTGGTGGTAAACGATTCGATGAGTACACAGTCAGCAAAAATTCGCCGGGTTCTTTGCATAACATGACAAACGGTAAACAAAGTGTAAAACACGTTTCTCCGAGCTGGCAAGAGTATGCTCTATTTGTCACTGTCCACCCAGGGAAACTCCGCGATCATTCCTCAAGTGTTGTCGGCATCGTGGAAAAGAGTGGTTCGGTATCAAAGGGTTGGCAAAGATGCAAACACGTAACCGTAGTAACACGCTTCGCTGGACGAATTGCAATAAACGATTCCGTTTCATAATTACTCATACGATCTACAACTGCGTGATTCATCACGCTGAGAAAGAATCGCTGAATAATACATACTGCATTAAAGTCACATTAGTCACACGTATATACATACTATACATATATAATATACGCGTACTGATTCACACCCACATTAGAATAAACAGTGAAATTTTTTACTCCTTGCATTTCAATTGCTACTCGTGATAATAGCCACCGTCCCTTATTTTCCCAGATTTATGAATACCAATTCTGTTACCAGCGAGAAATTTCCTGCTAATCTGTCATTAGTTTACGGAATCAACCTTTCTTAACTCTTTACGGTCGTATTTTCCGTAAGTATGGTAATCGTACTAGTTGCAATTATTTTTGGGTTTGCCTTTTTAAACCTCTGAATTGATAAATGCCTAAATTAACAGACGCCTAAATTTCATTCAAACGAGTTTGTTCGAGCTGTGTGCAGGCGTTTCTGCAGGAAAAGGGCGTTCACGGAGCGTTTGAAAGATAAAAACGCTTTGCAGGAAATATCTCGGAGTTCGACTCTGTTTCTTCGCTCTCCTCGATGACCGTTTATCGAACTATATTTCTGACACGATCGCAGAGGCGGTAACATCCGAATCACTCGGTTCTCTCGCGTTATTATTTTCTCACGTGGAATGCGAGGTGACACAATACTACTGTATAAGCGCAGGAGCAAAGGAAATGGGAAAATTGGCGAGTTAAGGTGAAGCGTAAGCTAGCTGGCAACGCGCCTTGATAAAATCTCCATAATGGCCACATTTGCTGCAGAATTACCGTCGCTTCTGTTTCCTTGCAACCCAGCATCTTGAATGTTAGACATTGGATGAACTTCTTTGGGGTGAGATCCTGGTATCCGCCATTACGTAATTATGCTGAGTCCAGCTTGATACGAGACAAACAACCCAGCCAGAGGAGATTCTATAACGAAGACGTGTGTTACATCCGTTGCCACGGATCCTCGTGTTTCATCCTTTCAAATTGGGGGAGTAATAAAGGTTGACAGTGGAAGCGAGTGAAATTTGTGTTCCTAACGCTCACGAAAGGATGGTACGGATATATAAATGTTGCTACTTGACGATGTCTTTGGAGATATTGAATTTGGAACAAAATGTTTGACGTGATAGAATGCAGAATCGTGTAGAGAACGATATGGTAAATTGTTTATCCATCAGGAAACACTCTGTATATATGCAATTGAACACCTTGTAAACGTGTTGTTTCACAGGTATGATTTATTGCTATTTGTTACCGATCCCATGGAAGTGTTATTAAATGGATATATGAAGATAGCTTGATGAATGGCTTCATTAAATTCGCTAATTACTTTATTTAGCGTGAAATACATAGATGGTATCGGTGAAGAATTATGGCTAGAAAATACGTTACAATGAGGCAACGTAACCATACAATACACATACAATGCAAACTCATGGTTCAATTTTGGCTCTACTAAATTACCATTTCTACTTACAGAAAGCACGTGCGGCTGTTTAAAAAATCGTTAGTCACCTTATTTACAATTTTACCACGACTTATCTTACACAATTTTTTTTCTCTTAGATACTTTCATTGTCTACCTCTCCTAAATTTCCATTTCTACTTACAAATAGCACATGTGTTTATTTAAAAAATCGTCAGTGACCTTAATTACAATTTTCAAAGGATATCTCACACAATTACAGTAAATTCTCTACAAGAGTCAGTAAGTTTGGATTCTACAAGTGACAGTATAGATGGTACTACGCCTAGGTCTGCGTCATTGCTGCGCCCATGTTATCTCGCTCGCAGTCAGTCAAGCGTGTAACGCTACACCAGTCGGTTTCCTTTACGAGATTTCACGGCTCCACAAATCATAATAGAAAAATATAATTTCTTTAATTTTACTTTTTTTCATCTGCAATTTTTTTTAACATGTTGCTGAGATTTTTCTGATGAAAATGATATCAAACACGATATAATTTGAACAACATTTACTTATTAACACGTTCACTGTCGCGCCAGATTTACAGGTTGCTGTCAGGCGGCCACAAGAAAATACATTTTAAGCAGCTCATATTTGAGCTGGCAATACACAACACAACTAACTACTAAACCAAATCACTAGAAAAATTTTCAATATTATTACTGAAGTAAACTTTCGTAGAACGAAAGTGAAAAATTGTAAGAATCAAAAGAAAAACCGCGAATTCATATCTTTCTCGATTCTAGAATATAAGAAAATTTGAATAAAATACGCGACGAGAATTTTAGTGCAGTAGAGTTCGGATGTGAACTCACATCCTTTGATTTCTTCTTCCAAGTTTTGGTAGTTCAGCTTCAAACATGCACATGCACACACATATATAACCAATCACCAAACCCTCAAAAAATTCACTCACAGTTCGCAGACAGGCAGCTGGGCTCTGCAATGTCGATTTCGTTGCATCCTTCCTTCCTTCCTTCCTTCCTCTCAGATGGTCATCCTTCCTCCAAGCGTTGATTTTCCAAGACTCACAAACTCACGAATTGTGAGTCACTGTGGAATGGGCGACGCGAAAAGTGCTTCGAAACGCGATTTATTTAGAGAGGGAGAAACCGCGAATTTATATTACTTTAGACTCTACTATCGAACAAAACTTTGATAGAACGCGAGTGAAGAAGTATGAAATAAACGCGAGTAAATTGAATAAAAAGCAAAAACGCGAATTGGGAGGAAATATCAGATAAACGCGGAAAAATATGCAATAATAAGTCGAACTAGGGATGAAGCTATTATTTCAATACGCGATTCACTGACTCTAATATTTTGAAAAATTGAAAACTTCTCGTAAAAATCGATTATTAATTGCGAAACACTAGTGAGACGGTTTAATTAGGGGCAGCACAATATATAACACAACTAACTACCCATATCACCAGAAAAAAAACCCATTTTTGTCACTCACAATTCGAAGATTAGGCAGCTGGGCTCTGCAATGTCGATTTCGTTGCATCCTTCCTTCCTTCCTTCCTCTCAGATGGTCATCCTTCCTCCAAGCGTTGATTTCCCAAGACTCACAGACTCACACTTTGTGAGTCACTGTGGAATGGGCGACGCGAAAAGTGCTTCGAAACGCGATTCATTTAGAGGGGGAGAAATCGCGAATTTATATTACTTTAGACTCTACTATCGAACAAAACTTTCATAGAACGCGAGTGAAAAATTGAAAGAAAGTATCAAATAAACGCGAGTAAATTGAAAGAAAAGCAAAAACGCGAATTGGGAGGAAATAGTTAAACGCGGAAAAATATTCAATAATAAGCGAACTAAGGATGAAGCTATTATTTCAATACGCGTTGCACTGACTCTAATATTTATCAAAATTGAAAATTGATTTATCACGGTAAACTACTTGGACGGTTTAATTAGGGGCATAGTGCAACGAGTACAGTGCACTCGTTGCAAATCAGCTCACAATATACAATTCAATAATGTAACTAACTACTTAACATGCAAAATTCATGCAACTCCTGCGAAGAATTAGATTAGTAAATCACAATTCATGAAACAAATTCAAAATTCATTTTTCAATAGCATAGAAAATATCATAAATACTGAAAGAAAATTAAATTATAGATTGCTGGAAGAAAAGTACATATTAAATTTAGAAATAACCTGTAACGAAAATTTATTTCATTAATGGACAGCTGAAACGCCGAAATATTTTCATTAGGCAACCTCTCAAATTCATTTCGATATCCTATTCGACAAGTACGAAGAACAACAATAACAAACTGAAATCTCGATTTCCCTAAACCCTCAAAACAATCTCGAAATACGTTCGATAATAATTTTCTCGCGTGTATTAACGACCCGAAGGATTATTTAAATTTATTTCAAGCAAAAAGTAGCAGTAGTTCAGTAGTAAATAGTGGACTATTAGACTTTGAATAGTCCAAGTTTAAGTTTTAATAATTAGAAAAATTAGAAAAATTCAAAGCAGAGTATTCAAAGTCTAATAGTAAGTTTGAGAAAGAAATTTTGAGAGAAGGTAGTTGAGTGTGTATAGGGTGGACATAGGCTGCTAGCCAGTAGCCCTCGACCACCCTACTCACCTCTCAGTACCCTCAGATCAAAATTACGCGAAGTGTCTAGGGCCCAGTATAAAGGGTAAATGATTTCGCGGGAGCTCGCGGGTCTATTTATACCTGTGGTACCCCTTCCCCAAAATCATTAGCAAAGTCGTTAATAATTCGGGCGGGAATCGACTATTTTTCGCGGGAATCGACTACTTTTCGCGGGAAACGGACTACTTTGCGCGGGAATCGACTACTTTTCGCGGGAAACGGACTACTTTGCGCGGGAATCGACTACTTTTCGCGGGAGATCGATCACTTTTCGCGGGAAATCGATAATTTCTCGCGGGAATCGGTCACTTTTCGCGGGAAATCCTTCGTTTTTCGCGGGAATCAATTATTTTTCGCAGAAAATCGCCGATTCTTTCGTAATTCTATTTTGCATTCTATTGTAATGTTATAATAACGTATAATTTATTAATTCTCACAATTTTTTGGTATAAATTTATACTTCTAACAATTTGTTATAACATTGCATATAACAATTTATACGTTTTTACAATATTCTTCAATGGAAACATAGGTTTTAGCGTTCTCGTTAGTTACTCGTGGTTAAATTAATTTCGCAGGGTTTAAAAATCAGGTTGACCTGTGGTCGTAGATTAAAAATAACCATGGTACAGCTCAATTTATCGTGTTAAATAATTCTTTTTACACGAATGAAAAATGTATTCAATGTTTGTTTGTTATAATATCGTGAAATGAATTATATTACACATTTTCTCTATTCACACTGAATTTAAAGATTATAACGATTAAAAATCAAGTTGACCTGTGGTCATTTATCAAGAATAATCATAATAAAGCTGAAATTATTGTGTTAAATAATTTTTTTAATACGAATTAGGAATTTATTCAACGTTTGCTTGTTACTACTTGTTACAGTATACTGTCTCGCAATGTAAATTTAAGTAAATTAGGTTGAACTGCACAGAAAATGCACAGAACTGCACAAATAATTCATTTCACGATATTATAAGAAACAAACGTTGAATACATTTTTGATTTGTGTAAAAAGGATTATTTAACACGATAAATTTAGCTGTACTATGGTTATTTTTAATCTACGACCACTGGTCAATCTGATTTTTAATCCCTGCGAAATTAATTTAACCACGAGTAAGTAACGAGAACGTTAAAACCTATGTTTCCATTGAAGAATATTGTAAAAACGTATAAATTGTTATATGCAATGTTATAAAAAATTGTCGGAAGTATAAATTTATAACAAAATTGTGAAAATTGATAAATTATACCGTGTTACGATAACAGAAATCTCCCGCGAAAATCTCCCGCGAAAATTTCCCGCCTGACCTAACCGACGATTTTGCTAATGACTTTGGGGAGAGGGTACCGAGGGTATATAAGGACCCGCCGATGTCCGGCGAATTTATTCACCCTTTATACTGGGCCATAGACACTTCGCGGCATATTTTGACCTGAAGGTTCTGAGATGTGAATAGAGTGGTCGGGGGCTACTAGCTAGCCTATGTCCACCCTGTACACACTCAGCCTTCTTGTAACACTTGTATACATTAGAATCAATTAGAATTTCAATACAATAGACTGAATAACAATTCATTTTAACTAATACCTATTAGAAATTTTCCTTTTAAAACAAATATAAATCATTTTACCAATTACTGGTACTTGCTAGACATTTAATATCAGACTTTAAATATTCTCCTTTCGGTTCTTTTAAATACAATCAAATAATTTCTTCAATTATCGATACTGACTTGGAATACTCCGCTTCGAATAAAATATTTCGAAATTATGTTGAAGGTTTAGGGAAATAAACATTTGAATTTTAGTCATCGTTGTTCTTCAGACTTGTCGAATAGGATATTGAAATGACTTTGACAGGTTCCAGCAATTGAAATTAATTTGAAATTTTTCGTTCAGTATTTTTCATATATTTTCTCCGATATTGAATTTATTTTATGACTTGCTAGTTTGTTTACTAATAATTTACCTTCTAAGGAATTTGCATGAATTGCCTGTTAGGTAGTTAGTTGATTTATTATTGTATATTGTGAGCTGATTTGGAACGAGTGCACTATGCCCACCCTAAATTAAACCGTCTCAGTAGTTTACCGTAATTAATAATCTATTTTCGGAATTTATACGAGAATTTTTGAATTTTAGTAAATACTAGAGTCAGTGCATCGCGTATTGAAATAATAGCTTCATCCCTAGTTCGTTTATTATTGAATATTTTTACGCGTTTAACTTATGCTTCTCCCCAATTCTCGTCGCGTATTTTATTCAAATTTTCTTATACTCTAGAATCGAGAAAGATATGAATTCGCGTTTTTTCTTTTGATTCTTTCAATTTTTCAATTGCATTACGCATTATTGCAATAATGTCTATCGTTACATTTAATTCTAATTGTTTAGCAGCTTTTCTGCTGCTATCGACCCTACTTTTTACTGACACTTGTGGAATCGACCCTACATTTTACGTGGAGGTAGGCCGACTCTATGTGATAAACAATTGGCAACCAAACGGTGGCTCGCTAAAGCGATATATTATGAAATTAAATTAATCACTCAATAAGTATTAACATTAGATTGTTTCCTCGATATGGCCATGGTGGTCATCAGTGACTGGAGTGCCTCAAATGTTTAGAATAATTAAAATAAAATAAATGTTGTCAACTAAAAATTTTGAACGTCATAGCTAGCTAGACATTATTTTCAATTGAAAAAAAAAATTATAAAGCATAATACTATAATCCTATGCTTAAAATGTATTTTCTTGTGGCCGCCTGACAGCAACCTGTATATCTGGCGTGACAGTGAACGTGTTAATAAGTAAATGTTGTTCAAATTATGTCGTGTTTTATGTCATTTTCATCAGAAAAATCTCATCAATATGTTAAGAAAAATTTCGGGATAAAAAAACGTAAAATTAAATAGTTGATATTTAAATCGCTTTGTTGCCTGGACTAACGTTTCATGCTTATCTTTTATTCGCTGTCATTGTCTACGTTCGGCAAACTACAATGGCGGGCGCGAGGCTCGAAAACGTAGTCCCTGACTCTACGAGTGACAGGTTTAGCTTTCTTGCGGTCTGACAGTTGTGGAGAATATACTGTATTTACCTTTTCCCTTAGACACTTTTCCTAAAAAAAGGCGCACTCACCACGTTCATGGTTTATCTCCTAAATTTCCATTTGTACTTCCAAAAGAAGCACTAGTTTCCCTTTAAAAATTCGCCAGTAAAAAGACATTACTGCCAAACAAAATTATTTATACACAATCATTGAAACAATTCGCAACATAACGTTCTCCGATAAATAACAATCGCAACGTATTGCCTTTAATACGTCCATTAAAATGTCCATACGCGGTTGAATTCACCTGACCATTGTTATCTTTCTCCGAGAAGGAAGACGGCCGCGGGTCGGATAGGATGGACCACCGGAAAAGCAATCGCAGAGTAATCTGCGATGGATGCGATTAATTTCTCCGAACAATAATAGGCGAGACGCTGTGTTGCTATCTCAGCCGGCGCAGACGATGGCCATTCATGCTAATCCTTGGCCAGGGCCGGGCGGTACTCTCTCCCTATGTGAAAGTCCCTGTTTCTCTCCCATCGCCATTCACCTTCTCTCCGTTGTATTCACCGCCTCTTCCTACCTCGCTCCCTTTCTACCTCCGCCCTTCTCCTCCGCCTTCTGGCTCCTCCGCATCAGCCGTTGGAGCCCAATGATGCCGAACTATCGATCCTTACTTGAAGAGAAGGGTAAGAGGCTTGAACTCGGTATTAGGGCTGCCGAGCGCCAAGGGGAAGTGTCATTCGCCTGGCATTCCCTAAATCCGTAGGTATGCCAGGCAACTCTATGACGATTCTGTCGAAATTAGAAAGCGTATTTCACTTGCTCTCGTTTCAAACAATCTGAATTTTCCCTCTGTCTCCCCTATTCGACATGCCACGCCGCTGTCACCGTTCCATGGCCGCTCCGGGGAAATTTCTACCCGGAGTAAGGGGCTTTCTGAAATAAATTCCGTGGAAAATGGAAGGATCGATGTTTTAATATATGTATATTCGGTTAAGTCGTGTTTTCTTATTGTAGTTTTTCATGATTTATTCATATTTCTCGCAAATTGCGGTGTGCACAGGCGAATAAATTTTGATTACCGTGTGTTTTATCGAGTTCGTTTCATTTAAATTTATCATTTCGTTAGTTTTAAATGTAAATAAAAATACTCGCATACATCTGCAATTGGTTTTCTGGTTTGGTTATAATTAGTAAACGCAATTTGGTGTGAATTTCAATATTTCACATTTAGCGCGAGTGTCGTTTGCATTTCGTAATGAAAATATTCATAGATATTTTGCGCATTTGGTGCGCAAAAGCTGAAAAATACCGAGTGAGTGTCGAGCAATAGCAAATAAAATAATACAAAATCGTTTTTTCGTTTGTTCATATCATTTCGTTGCAGAAATAAATTATTAGTATTCCAATTTCCTTAAATAATTTTACTATTAAAGCAAAATGCTCGGTGCTTAATTTTTCACAAATAAAAAGAGTCACTCACTTTGGCCTCTAAGTGTCTCGCATAGTACCGACATAAAGCGAAAACCAGTCGCAGAACCATTCGCAAATCTCGAGAAAAGAAAGACAATACACGAAACACTTAGGCTGCCTGGAATTCTATCTACGAAATTGATATTCGTTTAAGCATAAACCTGGGATCTGGTTAAAAGTCGTAAAAGTTACACGATTCGTTTCTTTCGCGAGTCAGCCGGTCGTTACAGAGTCGCGGAGGACCACGAATGGCAAACTTAGCTACTTAGGTTCGACCTCGCGTATTTCCGCTATTCCGGAATCACCTGAGCGTTTTCAGGCTTTCTCGGCTTCCGTACTTTTCACACATTTTGGCATTCGACGCACGCTTGAACACTCGTGGGCGTTCACACGTTATGAATATCCTCGTCGGACCAATCGCGCGTGCGTTTTCTTCCGCGTGCTTTCATGTTTGCTCGTTTCCGGATCGGAAATCTTACTACGTTTTATAAACTCTCGACCGATGATTTTTCGATTCGTTGAATTACTACGTGCCCGATCGATCGGGGGTCTATTCTATTTTCTCGGACTTTTGTACCTGATTGCCTCTGCCTTATCGATCGGAAATTATAAATGTAAAAAGCTATTGCACGTATCAATTTTATATAAGGTTCGTTGATTTCTTCGTTTCCCGTTTTACCCCGTTGACTCGTGCAGACGTTTATTCGAACTACTTGAAAGGGGATCAATGGAAGATATAGTAACGTTACTTTTGCCATTTCAATTGTTCGTATTTTTACAGAAACTTTTTACAGAAATAAACGATTTTTTGCACGATTTTGATTTCTTTGGTGGAAGAAGCATCGAGCTAGTGCGATCGAATTGTTTTTACTAAAGAATTAGTACGCTCTTTGTGATTTCCGTATAAAAAGCTTGAAAGGTTAACAGATTCAATTCGTGTAAATCAAATGAAAATTCACCTTTACTCTTATATAGAATTGTTTAATAACTGCGCGGTTAATCGTTTTCAGGCGTTTAATAACTAATTTCGTGCACAGAGTTCAAAGGGCAATAGGCATATGATAAATCAACAGAGTTTGCTTTAATTAAAATAAAACGAATTTGGAAATTTTTAAAATCGAAGGAAATCAAAAATGGAAATACCAAAGGAATGCTTTGAATTTAATAAAATAAATGTAACTGATGTGAACAGAAGTCCTCTAATTTTTTGTAAATACGAGGATAATTCGTAGAATATACTTTAAGGATGCTTTAGTATTCGAGAACAGTTAAAAAATTTCATAAATACGAATGTGCGTCCCGTTTAATTTCGTTTAAAAAATACAACAACTTTTGTATTTTATTACCTTTGTAAAAAATACTCGAAGTATGACTTTGCATTTGAACACGTTCCTGTAAACAGCTTGAATTCGGTGAATTCAGATGTTGCTTGAATTTACTGGAAACCTTATTCATTCCGTAACGAAGTACTTCAACGTTTTCTATAGGTCTTCTTCAAGCTGAAGGTTTTAAACATCCTTACAAGTAAAAATTCAACGAGTTTGAATGTTGGGTGTGAGAAAGCCACGTAATACGACCACGACATCCACTCCATTTATTCGAAAATTTCTCGTTAAAAGATTGCCTAGCTGACGTTTATTACTTCTATCGAGAGTACCAACTGAAACAATCCATTCAGAGTTGCTGTAGTGTTTATAAATTTATAAAATTACGGTGGAAGTGCACTAAAATGCTCCAAATTTTCAAAATTCCGAAACGAAGGAGTACATTATCATTCTACATACTAATTTGTAGTTTTTAATAACGGGAGGGCTACTATAAAGCACTGGTTGGTGGATTTTCATGGATTGGAAAGGGAGAATTGCACTATAGACGAAATTCTGTGCGGAAAGAATGTAGAAACGGCAGTCGAATGTTTGGAAAATTTAAAGAATAAGACGAAAGAAATGAAAGGGGACCAGAGTTAGTATGATAGGTGCGAAATGTGGAAGGACGAGTGTGGAGTAAGTTGAGGGATTGTAAACCAAGTCCATTCCTTAGCCTTGAGGCTGGAATTGTACTGTTTTATAATTTATAAACAAATTCTACCGACTGCAGCAGTGTAATTCTTAATCTTCCATCTTCAGTCGTAACTCCCTCATAGCCGTTAAATTTGAACAAGAACATTCCTTATCCCCTACACACCCTACGTAATAACGAGAAACGAATAAAGCAGCATCGAAGCGTACTCTAGCAAGAGCTCCTTTAAAAGGATTCATAAACCGTGCTAATCGCTCTTCTATATAACAGAGAATGCAAACAGAGTTGCGCCTTCCTCCTTCGCGAATTTAACCCGACACTTTTCCTACGACGATATCTCTATTATCTCGAGAATCGAGAACGGATGGGTTTCGTACTCGGCGAGAGTTCCTTACGTATCCATTTCGGTCACTTAAAAAGCTGCATACTCGTGTATCGAACGGTCAGATAATCGCCAGGGGTAGGAAGCTAACTTTAGCATACGGGCACAGACGGATACGATAGAAGGGAATAAAGATGGACAGTTTGGGAGAGAAGCGGGAGGGAGGGTGTGGAAAAAGGAGGAATAAAGGAAGGAGACAGAGCAAGGATCAGGATCGGAAACGGAGGCGGGTTTTTGGTGTGGGTAGGTTCTTGGCACGGCCTTTCCTTTCGGGGTAAGAGTAAGGGTACAGCCGCCATCCATTACGGGCGGCGCATGACACCTCGGAAGATATATCGACTCACCGCATCTTCGAATTGAATCGAATGCCGCCAACAAAAACACCAATGAGCAAAATAGAACATTGTGATCGATGCTTTGGCTGCCGAAATTTATCGGCGAATGAGTTACCGTGGCTGGCGCTTGCACACTACACAGCGCCGCAAACCAGTACCGGGCTCGTCCTGCACGCTCCATTCTACGCTCGATCCCGTCGATCCGTTTTCCTTTCCGACAGCACAATCGTTGACAATCGCCACTGTTACCGGGGAGAATTTTTGACCGAACGCGGCCAAATCTGATTTTTGTCACCATCATTGGCACGCTTGCCACCCTTTCTTATTACGGAATACACGTTTCGTTTGCTATGGACTTGTATTAGCGATTGAACGAGCGCGCCTTGTCTTGCCCTGAAAATTCTACGCCGGCGAGATAAATCGCGTGAAAATCCGTTAGAAACTTCTCTGAAAATGGATGTAACGAACTTTCTTCTCGTCATTTTTTTCGCTTCCTAGGTTTTAAGAGAAGACAATGGGGATTTAGAGATCTAAGTCAAACTTGGGATCATCCAGAAAATGAACTGTAACCCTTACCTCCATGATTGCACATTTGAACACAAACTCTTTCATTTTGAACACTTTAGAGGATACTTTTGGACGCACACATTCAAAAACAATTAGACTAATTTAAAAAAAATTAATAAACCTTGAAGTTGCCACCATCAAGCTTGAACCGTAAAAGAACGCAGATATTAAACGTGTATGCAAAAAAAATGGAGTTAGCAAACTCCGCTAAAATTAATTTGTCGTATGTAATACTTCAAAAAATTGCCAAATAAAATATTGCTGTCGATCAAAATGCAAGAAACGGAACTGAACCGT
This sequence comes from Habropoda laboriosa, assembly GCF_001263275.1. Classification (NCBI taxonomy): domain Eukaryota; kingdom Metazoa; phylum Arthropoda; class Insecta; order Hymenoptera; family Apidae; genus Habropoda; species Habropoda laboriosa. Next base: position 2,446,636 of record NW_017100242.1, read on the forward strand.
ATCAAGTGACGCGAATTGCACTCTTTCAAGAGATCTTACCCGGTGCAGTGGCTTAACAGAGGATCCCCGTGTATTTTTCTCAGCGCCGAGAGATCCCTCATTCTTTAACAAACCGGTAGGTACTATTCGGTACAATCTCTATACTTGCACATGCTTCTGGCGGTAGGACTGCTGGCGTAATATACGGGATTAGCCGGAACTAACGTACAAACAGAAGTTTCACTTTCAAACAACGAGACGGTAGTAGAGTGGTCGTGACGCGGTGCGGGGCTGTTGTCGGAAAGCCGTATTAGCAGCCTTGCGCAAGTGTAAACATCACATAAATCCGCCATGCACCACTGCCTAGAGGCGCGTTGTACCGAAGTAACTGTAAATACCCTGGACGACTTTGTAGATTATCCTGATACCATCGTCGACAGGGGCTGCAAGAATAACGATTCGAATCGTTTCCCTTCCCAATCCTGTGGGACAATACGATTAAACGCGGCAGAGTCGAAAATGCTTGTTTTTTCTTTCTTTGTAAATCAGTCGACGTTGCGACTCCTCACAGAATTGCTCTCTCTCTAGTATGTACGCGAGAAAGTAGAAAGAAAATAAACTTGGAATCTAGCTCAGAGTTGGTTCGAAGAGAAATACCATCGGGTAAGGAGAAAGTCGAAATTGTAGGACAGAACGGTGGCATTCAATCAACTCTGTGGACGTAATTGAAAATTAAACTGTCTTATCTTCTGTCGCCTTCTAGGCGTGCCCTTTTACTCGTCGCGGATCGAGCATAGTCATGACTGCCTTTCCGGGCTTCGAAATAACCATTTCCAGGGAGTGAATAGTTAATTTCCTAAAGTTTCAGCTCGGCCGCCTGAATGCCGCATTGATTGGTACTCCAATCAGTTAGGGGTGAGCGTGGATAGCTGGGGTAGGAGATCGTTCGGGATAGTCTACGAAGTGACGGAGGTGGGGGGAGGTAGAGGATGAAGCTAGAGGATGAGTCGATAGTGGCGGTGGAGGTGATGAAGGGAGTGAAGGATGCACCCTTCTGTGGCGTTGAACCTTCAAGGCACCGGTGCAGGGGTTGAGAACGGAGGAGGGCGAAATTGAGTCTCCTAGAGGTGATTATCATTCGAAGTGGATCGGCCGAGGGCAGCAACCTCATCCCCCTTTCCGTTCTTTCTCTATCGTCTTTTTCCACAACGATCGCCGGACTAGATTGCTTTCATAAAATCCATTTTTAATAGAACCCGGCGTAATCAACATACGGCATTGTCTTAGGTACCGCGTTACGCAGCCGCAATTATCCTTTATCGAGCTCTCGGTAATAATCTTAATAACCGTCCAATTGCCCCGCCGTTACATTTACGTTTGTACAGATACATCCTTGATAATAGTTTATCGTTGAACAAGCTTAACCTATCAGTTTTTTCTGACTACGTACGTCAGTCGTTTAGTGTTTCAGTATCAGGTAACAAATGTTTATCTGTTATAGATTAATTACATTTACCAATTCTCGGTGTTAGGAATTATTCTTATCGATACAACTACTTTTGTCGTATCTCGACTAGAATTTCTGTCACGAGTCTGACTCGTTGTTATATTACAGGTTAAAGGGTTGAACATCTTGCAAAGTAGTTTCCCTTTCTTCGATACTTGTATTATTCCATGGAGAAGGAAGTGAAATATCGACGAGGTTAAATATTCGATCGTTGTATCATTTGGAATGGAAATGCTCGGGCGAGAAGGGAAACGGCGTTTAGTTTACGGAGTTCAAAGCATTCCCGATCCGTTCGTGGCTCACTAAATCTCTAAGATAGTCATGGGAGCTTTGAATTTTGAAAGAGGAAGCGGTCGGCCTTGGTACAGTACCCGTGATGTTCCTTTGGGAATCTTGACCGACCATCTTTGTGACAACTTGGGTACGAAGAGCTGCTCTTGATCCTACTCGTTGGAATGGAACATGGTTTGTTGGGAGGGAAGAAGGGACCTAGGTTGGTGGAAGCTGGCGGCTTGAGGAGGGAAATCCATCCAAAGCTTTCCAAGAATGTTGGAGCGATGAACTCCTGTCGGAGCTCGGCGATATCTCTTGCCGGCAGTAGCAGCTCCAGGAGGCACAGGGCATCGCGCCAAACCAGTTTTAAATGCGCTCTTAAATTTCACCAACTTGCGACGAGCCGTAAACCATCTCGGCGGCTCTACCGGGTTAGGCTGCTGCTCTTGTCGTATTTGGTTGGTCCAAGTACCCGCAGAGTTCCTGCGATGGGATCTGCCAGCAGATCCTTCGTTCCTATTACCCATCGTCCTTGCGGATTACGTACCACCCCTAATTCAGATACCAGATTCGATACCAGATACCGTCTCCAAAACGCCGCCCGATATTTCCTTTGTTTCGTTTCCTCCTCTCCTTCTTGCGCGAGTCCTTTTTGCAGTTTAAGACTTTCACGTGTCGCGTATTCCTCACTTCTACGTACCTATATTTCAAGGTTTTAGGAATTGACGAAATTTTGAAAAATTTCTACCTTCTTCCTGGAAAAAAAATGGATGTTTCTATAATTTCTAAAGAAGTGAATGTTAAAAAATCGACGACACGATATTCCGGCATGAACGTTTCATTTTCAGAGTGTTTCTGCGCCAAATATGATTCCCTTTGTCCAGAAATTTTTGCAAGAAGTTGTTAACATTTTATCGAACGATGTCACTTACGGTAATAACACTCGTAGAGCACGGGCAAGCTCTAGGGGGGCGGTGTAAAAGTTTACGGTGCAACTGATGGTTGATGATTGTGTAACACCACAGGCTGTTCAATCACGTAGATTGAGTTGTATCATCGTTCCTGAGATAGGAATGGGGGGAAAACGGGGGCAGATTTAACAAGGAGGGGGTAGAAACTCTATTTATCGCTGTCGTGTAGTCTACCAGTTATGAAGCAACGTAATGAAATTTTCCCACGTAAGTATATACACTGTATATGGGATAGGTCTCGTATGAGAGTGCGGTCTACATCTTAATGCCGCAGGCCCATAACAATAACCACCACGAAACGGGCAAGTAGCCTCAGCGGCAATAACACCGTCTGGGTTCTCCGTGCAACACCAGACACCAACGTACATATACCGGCCCTCCTGGATATCTCGAAGCAATTACCGACTAAGAGACTGGGGCCTCGTTAAGGTAATAGTGTCCATTATCTTGGGACATAAGGGAAGAAGTAAACCAGACCTCGAACGCACGAAACGAAAATAATCAGCGCTCTTTCCTCTCTCGAATGACAAGACATTTTTATCTAAATGTGCCAGCGTATCCCTTCGTTTCCTTTCTTTTTTTTTCTTCGGAAATTCTCCGGACGATTCCGTTCATTTTTGATAATTGGTTGATAAGCTAATGAGGTTGGAAAGCGCTTTTCACTTACATGCGCGTACTAATTATCATTCAGAGCTAATTACGCCGTTATCCTTAAGCATCCTCCGACGAAACGAATGTTTCTACATAATTTCTACCGACGCTATACGTTATCCCAAGCGTTTTTTGCTGTAGTATTTCGATCGTAGATTGAAAAATAATTTCGCTTGCGTTCTTAAACTGGAACTCTGAAAACCCGCGTGTAATTTAAGTTGAACTTACTTTCGATGCAATGTTAGCAACATTCTTCCGAATTTAACCCCTTGACGCTCACATTTTTCTCAACTTGTGTGCTGAAAATGATTATTTTAATTACTTCCTAGGGACATAGAAATAAGATTCCCATTTATTGATAATTCTGTAACTTACATTTTCATAAAATAGAAAGGACAGCGCAATATGGAAAGTGGAAAAAATATTTAAAGAAAATTGCATTAAGACACTGTTAATTCTATACAAATCCCAATCGTTCAACAAAAAAAATCACAGAGAAACGTTACATCTGACAAAGAATCCGACAAACATTGTTTCCAAAAAACGGAGATACGTTAATATTCAAACGAACTATTGAACTTTGACACGCGACACATTAAGATCACTCACAGCTAACCAACAACCCATCTCTCACCCCGTATTCTTCTTCCTTCCTCACGATCTCCTTACGCGAACTCCCCGATAGTCATATTCGTCCGCGTCGATACCCCTCCCCGTTGTCGTCGTATGTTTCGCCAGCTTCGCTGAATGGGAACAACAGCTATCGTCCTACCTCCGTGGCTAAAGCGATCGTTCACGCATTATCATAATCGCGATTGAGCAGAATTCAATGAGGCGGATCGGGCCCTAGATTCCGTTAATGGTACGAGCTCCGGTGCCATTTAGCTCCAGGCGATAGTAATGGGCTTGCATCGGGTTGCGGTTCGAGTAGAGACCCGTCGCGTCGTCGCACACAGCCCTGGGTTGCTGCTGTACCATCGTCCGCGTTTTCGCGTCGTTGTGTTGTCGTCGACGTTGTCCCCCCCGCCTCTCTCGTCTTCGTTCCCCTCCTCGTTGCATTTTACGGGGCTATCAAGCAACTAGTGTCGAATAGATTACGTGCAACGTCTGGAAATGGAGCAGACTTGTCTGTTGGAGGCAGAGAGAGAGAGAGAGAGAGAGGCGCAAGAGGGAGTGTCATACTTCGAGAAGATCTCTACCCTTATGAATCTCCACGGCCAGCCCACAAGCTGGCTCGCCTTTTATACCGAGTGGATGTTCACGTGGATGGCTGGAAAGGTAGTGGAAGTTTGAGGGCAGAATAACGGAGATAACGGAGCTGCTGCTCGAATTATAGGAGCCTCCCCAGCCTTCCAAAGAACTCGGTAATTAAATAGAAGCCACGTTTTTGTAAGAGAGATAGAACGGGGATGAGTAACGGAACAGATGTAGAAAGAGTCTGTTATTCATGAATTTCTTGATTAACGTTCCCTCCCTCTCTCTCTCTCTCTCTCTCTAGTTGAGCAACGAAGAACGTTTTCCAAAGATTTATATCGCAAATTTAAAAGGCCGGTGGATTCTCCGAATTTTCTTGTTTATTTGATCTCGTTACAGCTATTACCGGTTAGGTCGGTTTTTAACGAACCCGTTAACCACGTAAAAGATCAAAGACTTGAACACAGCTTATGGGAGATCGCGGCGGCGGTAGCTCTCCTTTCCTAATCTCGGTAGAAATTCCTGTTTGCCTCTGATCGTGATCACGATGTAAAGATCGCCTTTGCGAAATCAGTTAACCGAAAGAATTCGAGCGGCACGAGGTCTTTAAAGCCGTTCCTCCTCGTTATCTTTCATCCCTGGATTCGATCGTGACTAGGGTCGAAAGATAGGAGACACGCTCCCTTCCCCCCCGCCTTCCCTATGCTTGTATATTATATACGTATATACATATACCTCGGCGTATTTGAGAGAACCGATGTGCTCGGAAAAGTCTCTTTCAACGAAGGGCCCGCTCGTTATGGAGAAGCTGAGAGCAGATGTCGCCTAAAGGACACACGGATACAGATATGAACGCGAGCCAGGAGGAAGAAAGAAGGAGAGAGAATAGCGGCGAGAGAAAGGTATAAAGAGAGTAGCAGAGAAACAAAGTAAGAGAGAGAGAGGAAAAACGGGAACAAGTTCGACGAAAACCTAGTGCATTCGGTGCAGTTGTTAGCGATAGGATCTGCGAGAGTAGAGGAAAAGGAACGGTTACCATCCGAAAGGGACAAGATCGCGGAAAAGAAGCATAGGGCGAGGCCGGAAACAGTGGGGAGAGAGAGAGAGAATCTCTACGGAGTGGATAGCCCTGGCGTAACACTCATTTTTTTTCCCTCGCTGAGTCGAGAATGCTAAGGAAGAGAGACGTATCGAGATAGAGAAGAAATAAGGGGAACCGGATTGAAAGAAAGAGCGAAACGGAGTTTCGGGTGAGCGAAGGAAAGAGAGAGAGTGAGAAAAGGGGTGGTAAAAGGGAGAAGAAGAAGAAGAGAGGGTGGCTGTTGCTGTTGCGACCGCGGCATTACCTCCGCACCATTAACTCGCAAAACTTTCCGCTTGAATCTTGTTCTCGACTCGACTCGTCTCCCCTCTCCCCGCCTCTCTCTCTCTCTCTCTGCTAGCACTCTCTCCCCTTGGCCACGGTTGCAAGACCAAAAAGATCCCCTATACTTTGCAAGTGCTTCGAAACCACCGACCGACGCCGAACCACCGCCACTCAGATTCGTGTATTTGACTCCATTTGGAAGTTATCAACATAAATAGTAGCCCTGTGAACGAGCATAGTCGAGCGTGCAAGCGTCGGCATGCTTTATGTTCGCCGCTATTAACATCACAGCGGAACCGCAATCGCTCGCGTGGACCCCCCCACGTTTATGAACATGTTCCGCGGTACCCGAAGTCTAGACTTGAGTTTGACGATACGCAGCTGGCCGAACTTTTTGCAACTTTCCGAGCAAACTCTTTCTCCCCTGTGCCGCGGGGAGAAATAATGTTTGCCAAAACATTCGTCGTGTCGGAGAGATTGCGTTTTTTGGTAATATTTTACCACTTGGCAGATACACGATCTCGATACAAACTTGTGATTTATCAGAGAACCTTTTAATCATCTTGCTTTCAATGCTACAGCCGATTTCTTTCCTCTTTTCTACTAGTTGCATGGGCCCGGAACCGGAATCGTAACGAATCTTTGTAATTCTCGTTGAAAATGCATTTAAACGGAAGGAAGTTTGTCCTCTATTTTTATTCCCGTGTAATTTTTTAAAGATACATCTCCAAACTTATTACACAAACAGCTAAATCAGGTGTAAAAATTTCCTCGCGCCACAGTAGCTAGAGAAGGTAATTAAAAAGCAGGAGAATCTACGCGAAGAGGAAGTTGTTAATTCCAGACATAAAGGAAGGGAAGAAGTTTGTTCCGACAGATGTTGCAATAGAGAAGCGACAGATTACGTCGATTTGTAGATTCGCGGAGGAAAATAATCATCGTAAATCGAAGAGCTGAGACATAATCCAAGAACGCGATCGATACAGGGCTAGTTTTACGATACAGCCAGTCAGTCGACTGGCTCTAAGATCGTCGTCGTGCTTCGAATAAGCCAAAGCCTACCTCCTTCGTCCCTTCGGGTACGAGTTTCCACCAGGTACTCCCTTTTTCTTTCTCTTCCTTTCATTCTATACTTATTCTTGCCGTTTCTCCTCTCTCCCTCTCTCTCTCAGATTTCGATTCTCCTCTCTTCTTCCCTATTTCGCAGTTGTGTTTATATGTTGCCTTTCAGCTGCTCCCCAAAGCCTACTATCTCCTTTTCCCCCTCTCGCGAGCATCAGGCGATCCTCAGAGGGTTGCCAACTACCCCAAGGTTAATCAACCATATGAAGCGTGATTATATTAGCGGGATTTTATCGAATTCTCTCATAATGGAGTTATCCGTGTCCATGGATCCAGTGCTTTTCCAGGTTATTGGTATTTCCACCTTCAAACGTCCGCGTTCGTACATACGGCGTTTCGTGATTGCGTCCTCCGACGGAAATACGAATATCTCTGCGAAGATGTGTCGTCGAGTCGAACGAACGAGCGAATTCTTCGATATTTACGAAGAGAAGTTGGTACGTTTCGATATTAGTTTACACGAACTTCATCGGGAAATAAGTATGTTTTCGTGTGTCGTAAAAGAATTCTCGTATTTCGTATGTTAGGACGTTGTGTGCATAGTTTTCTTGGAATTGGATGAAATGGGATGCACTTCAAAAATGACAGGGTGACAAAAGAGTAAGAAGAACGAGAAAAAGTTGGCTGGTAGGAGAATCAAGAACGCGAAAGAAAAGAGGGTAACGAAATTGAAAAATAAGTTTACGCCGGTCATATAAGGATATCTTCGCATTTAGAAGTAATCGAATTTTATCATGCTCGCTCCTGTCGTAAAGTTGTTCCCATGCGTACCTACTTTTCCTGAGGAAGATGAAACTTGTGCATGGCATTCGTATCGTTCTATTCCTACTTCGTTCCGCCAGTTTTTGAATACAATTTTCCACACTACGTGGAAGCAACGAATTTTATAGCATACAAGGACAATGGTAAAGTGTTTTCACAGTGCGATTGATAGCAAGTGTATTTTTTTATTAACGCATCCCTCGTGAATTTGGCTGTATTCAATTTTTGGTAAAGCGATCAGATTGATATGATATCATTCTTTACGCGAAAACTGTTTTCTTATTTCTTCTTCAAGGTTTTTGAAAAAGTATTTGTTTTTTTTCTTCTGTCCACCGACGTAATTTTGTACGAAGATAGTGTGCTTGCTTTTTGAACATGACAGAGATATTTGCCTTCAACTGTCCATATTTGCTAATCCCGATGAAAAGTTTCTAAAGCCGAATCTGCACGAGGCAGCTGTGCGTGTCTGATACGGGCGACAACACGCGCAAACTTGCGCACGAACGCACACGATTCGGAGAAAGTTGGAACTTTAAAGAAGGCTGTGTTTATCCGCGTTCGGCTTCGACAGTTTCTATAACAATCTTTCGAAAGCACACCGAGAAGGAGTAGTTCTCAAATGTGAACTGTCGATTTTGCCGAGACTTGTGTGAAAGGTAGTTCTCCAAAAATATTTAATTCTCTGTATAAAACGAATGGAGAGAAGCTTTTAAACTTAGGATTGAAAAGCACTTAAATTAATATGTAAAATTTAAACAAACGTATATTAAATTCAAGTCAACAGTTTTCGAGATATTGAAAAATTAAGTTTCTCAACCCGTAAAACGTTGAGGACTATTTTCACCCCCTGGTGATTCATGTGGGCACATGGTAGGTCGATAGAAAGAGGGTAGAAGGCTCAGGCGGTGAGATTCGACGTTTAAAAGGCTTGCCTCACGACTGGCCGGTCACTTAACAATCAAAAATTCTTTAAAGAAATTCGTGACAAATATACTTCCAAAAATGATCTCATACACGAATTTCATAAAAATCGATGATTTTCACTTGGAGATCCTTGTAGTTCCTAGATCTCTGTAAATTCAGACTAACACAAAAGCACGATTAACATACAAAAACAGTATGGCTGAATAAGTGTAAACCCGCAATTTTCATAGCGATCGACATGAAACACACTACGTGAAAAAAGCAACGAACATGGGGGGGAAACTTTCAGCTTAATCCTGCGCGAAACTTGCATGGCTGCGCGCGATTGGTCCGCGGGTTCAGCGTAACCTGAAGTTTAATCATTCCTCAGACGTCGTAAACCAGTTCCGTATGTCATTAATACGTAATATCAGCAGCACGGTTAGGACCACCATTCTTATCTACCTATTTCGTATATCTTCTCCATGGTTTATTCGAAGCTCGATAGCTGGTAATTTCCCCGCGATATACCTCGCTGTATATTTGTACCCCCGGAGTTTGCTCGTACGCCCGTTAATACGTTGGTGGGTGGTTGCGAATGGACATCCAGGTTAATTCGTGCAACGATAGCATGAAGTATACGGGTATAGTTTCGAACATGTCTACACGAACTGCGAGAGTACACGAGAGAGTCTTGCGGCGAGCCACGAGAACCAAACACAGACCTCTATGGGCTTCACCTACCTGCCGGCCACTTTCACCTATTATACTATTCCTAATTAATTTACCGACTGAAAATGTTCCCTATCTTCCTCCCTTCTCTCTTTTTTTCATTTCCTCCCCCGGCTGCTTCAACCTCTCTCACGCACAGCTCCTCGCTTCTCCATTTTCCAGCTACCCCATTCTCATCCGGCGTACGTAATTCCTCTCTCTCTCTCTCCCGGGTTTGCAGGCTGCGTAACACAGACAACAAAGACGGATGTGCGTATTTCTCGATACTCGTTTCTCTCGCCCGGTGGCTGGGCTAGCACAGACCGCTACACAAAACGAGAACGGTGACCAATTAACAATACGAACATGGCACTCGTACTTCGAGGCTTCATCCACAACCGAAGCTTGCCTGGAGGCTCTGCTGCATATATTTAAATTCCATTATTCATAATGCATGAGGAGCGAGAGTCTGGAACGGTGGGCTGGGGTGGTGGCGGTGGTGGTTGGATGCCGCTGCGCTTTTTTCACTCCAGAAAGTCCCGGTCGAATTAAACAGCCGCCTGGCGGATCTCTGCAGGCGCTGTTTTTTGTTCAGCCCTTTCCACCTATTCGGTTACCCCTGTTAGCTAGCCCGGTATGTCACCAAAACGGGAGATCAACGCGGTGTTTTGCCGCACCCGGGCTTCGCCGTGTACCGCCCTTACCGAAAATTTTCGTGTTTTACCTGCTACGCCATTTTTTGTTCCGCTCGCGATAAAGCACATTGTGCGCAGGTAAAGCGGCACGCGGCGTTTTCGTGCACCGGGACAGTGCACGGCTCATAAGGCGAACTCAAACGTAGATAATTATTCCTCAGGAAGTGAACGGGCTCTGCTGTAGCACAGTTCGGTGGAATTTGGGGGATGGAAGTCATCGACGTGGAAATATTACTTCCGAAAATGCAAAAATGAATATATCCTGGTGCATTTTTAATTACAAATGAATTTTACCGAAGCGAAGAGATCGTTCAATTTAATTAAGAGGTATATTTTATTTATACAGTGATACATTAACTCTTTGGTGTACATAGATAAGGGAGCGTTATCAGTTCAAAACGTGGATGCTAGATCTTCTAAAATTATTTTCACAGTATATTTTCTACCTCGAACATGAGAAAAAATTATTCTTTTTTTCACAAAGAAGGAGATATTATTCATCTCTGGTTTCACACAATATCCACAAAATATCACATTCCTATCAAGAAAAATTGCTACGAATGAAGTATTACAGTACACGTTGAGAATCACAATCGATACTCGGTTATTCCGATTTCGCCTTCCAAACAGTTCCGACGTTCCTAATTAGAGCATCGTTAATGCCGCAGTAATACTTCGGTTAAAATACTTTTCCCCTTGGATATAACGTGCATTAACATCAGAGGATTTTCAATAAGGATTTGTTCGATACGAAAGGTTATCGTTCCACGGAGGATTACCGTTATTCAAATACATTCTCGACCTCGTTGTAAGGAAAGTGTTCGGGAATAAGTGGTTCGGCCGTATACATAGAAAAAAAAAAAGAAGCGGTTCGACCTGGGGATTGGTACGATGAGGTTTTCCAATCGAAAGTAGAATATGCCATTACCGGGTCGATTATCGGCTCGTTATAGCGAATTCCTCCGGAGAATCTTTGTATGGCCATAGCGGAGGATCCTTGGTGAACAGCCGAAATAATAGTATACTGATGAATGTAATGAGAAACCGATAGTATCGTGGTGCAGCAGGCGCTAAGGATCATTGTAAATTCAGACCAGGTTTGGCTCTGTTTGTCGATATTCCCCCGCTATCGAGAAACCCTCATCTTTCCTGCTTTATTGCAGTCGGTCGTCCGAACGCGTAACTGTTTACCTCGATTTTTATCGGTTTTATTCCCTGGCAAATCTTACCGGAGCGACACATGCGCTTCCGAGGCCAAGGAGGTAAACAGAGAATGTATGGTTTCAGCGAAATTCTATTATTTCCTATTTTGGAAGGTGACGCTGCCGCAGCTTTTATTTAAATCTCTTTCGACGTCGTTTCATTCTGTACCGAATGCACTTAATGCCCTCCACACTGTTGCAGGAGACAGTTTTGTGTCTATTATTCGTTGAATGTTTCTTATCGATTTTGTAGGAGCAACCTACGGAGTTACCGCGTGGGAAATCGCAGCGAAAATCCTGTTGGAAAGGTTTAACGAAAATTTTGTTCAGAGATATGGTTAGGAACGTTCTTCCAGTAGAAAGAGTAAACTTTTTAACCCTTAAGTCAGTAGCCAGAATTTTCGTCTACTTTATCGTCCAATTTTAGTAGTTTTTCGAGGCAAACGCGGATAGGAAGTGTGCGAAATAACAACGATCTGGCCGGATATTTCAATATTTTACCTGAAAGATCGAATAGTTTATGTGAGAATTATGCAAAAGGGTACAAACTTTTAATTGGTGTAATATTTGCTTTTCGTTGAGTGAATCTGGTTCGTTCGTTTACATATTACTATATTCATAAGACGAAAGCTGTTAAATCTTTAGATTTACGATACGGGTGCTTAGCTAGTTCAGAGTGACTATTGTTCAAGATCTGTTCATTCGATGCTCCATAAGCCTGATGCCGAGGCTCAGAAAGTGTTTTATGGATGCAGAAACTCGGCGTATTTGCAGTTCGTATTCCTTAATGGTGCCTTGCATCTGCACATTCAATAGCGACTGACGTATAAACCCACGACTTGGTGCAAGAATAATTAGCCCAAGTTGAAACCACTTCTCGCCCTTGGGCCTAACTCCTCGCCAAGGCAACACCCTGCGACCTCGGACTTTCCGGCACCTATACTTTCCGTGTATACTATATTTCGTGACCAACGAGGACAGTCCAAGGGTGAATAGTAGATTCGTCCATTACGTCGCTATCAACCCCCGTGGAATTTGCACGAAAATCCTAAATTTACAAAAATCGAAGTTTGTAAAAATTAACATATGCAAATATTTTTTTCGTTTCGAATCTTGTTAAACTTGGGTGGTCTTTTGCATGGTTAAGTTAGGCTCACGGCACAGAGTCTGTAGAAAATAGCAACTTTACTTTTCACTTTGGTTTTAATTCATGAAACTGAGGATTACCAAATGTAACGAGATTTGTCAATTTTTATCGAAATCAAACGTCTCGTATAGGAAGGTTTGTTTATAAATAAGAAAAACACCAGCTAGGTTTCTAGTCGCGCGATACTTTAGACATTTGTTATAGAGAATTACGTCACAAAATTGTGGAAGCAAAGTCCGGGAACATTGCAACGAATGAACTGACCTCCGCCAAGACGCTTGGGACTAGCTTGAATTCCAGTATGGGAAAGTCCGCCGGGAAATGAGCCTCGACACCCCCACTACTTCCAATTAAAAGTTACGCCGCTGTTGAACCAGAGTTAATGAAGGAAATAGAGAAACTACAGCACCGTCAGCCCCGCCTCTTCCTCCAACCCTTCACCCCCTGTCTCACGTTTCCGCTCATTGATTTCTTTTTTCTCTCTTCTTCTTCTCTCCTTCACTCTCACTATCTCCCTTTTTTCCCCTCTCTGGCTCCCTTCGTGCCGCTTATTTCGTTTCCCCTCTCTCTCTCTCTCTACTCTTATCAAGAACGCAGATTGCACGAGTCTCGGCTCGAGACACCCGAAGGAACTGCCACTGAAATAGGTAAAAACAAAAAGTTCAGCAAGCGAAATTGAAAGGTTGTATCGGGCGACGATTGTAATTCTTCTGGGTAACTTCAATCTTCCTCTTTTATTAAGTAAATAGCCTCGTCTGCCGTGTGCAGCTTCGAGATCTAAGCCTCCTCGTGTCCTGTGAAATTGAAGTTGCACGCTCGTTGAGAAAACTTTGATCGTCGGCTGTACATGACCCGAACGAACTGCTCCTGTCTGACTGCCTAACGCCACAATCTCCTTGGAGGGATTTAATAGTCTGCCGATAAAGCTATTAATCTTTATTAATTTCTAATTACGGGGCGAAAGTTTCTGTCGGCGGAATAACTGCACGAAGATTTTTAGAAAGCTGTGACGTCAGCACAATGTGCAATTTTCGACGTTGCTGAGAGATGTAGAGACTCGTTTTTGTGTAGCACATTCGTTATTTTGAGGAATGAAACGTCGGAACGAATGTACGTGAAACTCGTCACGAGAAATATCGAACCTTCTTTCGCGAGATTTCACTCTATTTATTTAGTACCACGATCTGAACGCTTCTTTCCTACCGATGAATTTTCCAGATATAGAATAGCCCGCGGGTATGACCACCCACTTACTGGAAAAAGATCTTTTGTCACTCTGCTGTCTTATTTTCCTTTGACCAAGTGTTGCGGTAGTCTTACATCCGAACGTGTGCTTCTATTTTATCTGATGTCAGACAAAATGTCACCTGATTGACGAAGTTGTTCTACTAGGATATGCAGGGTGTTCTGTATATATTTTACTGAGAGAAATTTTAAGTGGTGATTTTACAAGTTAAATTTAGACGAAAATGAAGAATAGGAAATTATGCTTGAGACTTCTGTGTGTCTCGAATACTTACGAAACGTGAGTATACTCTTCCTTTAAGAACGCGGTTTACACTTGAAATCCTCGATAATAATAATTATGCTCCAGGCTCTGAAAGCCTTAAATCTTTGATTAGTTGCAAGCAGTTAAAAGATTAGGTAAAATGTCCTTGAGTTACTGCAGAAAACAACGATGCACTGGGGAACAAAGGGAACATTTTCTCTCCCAATTTTTTCAGATGAAAAAAAATATTTTCTATTGACTTCTTTGATTTTATCAAAGTTCAGATACAGAAACTTAACACACTAGCTCCTCGAATAGGCGTAGATTCATATAAACTACGCCACAGCTTCAACTTTACTTCACTCGAACTCTTTATTTTTACATCTTTCCTGAAATTTTTGCAATATCAGAGGGTCTCCAGCGACCGAAAAGAATAACACGCCTATGGACACAGAAGGAATTGGGAAAGCGGCGTTGTTTGAGCTGGTAGAGCGGCTGGCCAGTGAAGCGACGAACTTACACATTGTTGGTTTGAGCACACTACTCTCCTTCCTGCAAACGTTTCGATCAAGTTGAGCATGCAACATTCGCCTATTTTTTATTGTATAAACCAAAAACGAAATTTATAACGGTAAAAAAGAAGCTTGGTAACTCCTCTAGATTTAGCCACAAAAATCCTCTTTCTCTATTTTCCAAGGTAACGATTATCCTGGAACAATGTACAACAATTACCGGATAAAATTAAAACAAAGCTTCGAAATAACACCGAAGGGACGTTTGAAATTTTCCAAGGAATTCCGTGGAAAATTTATTAAAGTTGCGAATAAACTAGAAAAATTTCACGTTAAAAGATGGAATTCCGGTGCAGAGCTTTCGATGCACGAGTAATCCAGATGGGAGAAAAGATTAAAGTTTCTCGAACGGGACCGCCGAGAGAGAATTGTGAGAAAAGGAGACGCGAGGGGAGGAATAAGCGTGGAAAAGGAAAGAGGCAAGAATATTGGTAAACACCGCACACTCCCTCCATTCCCTTCGCTTCTACCGTCTCCGCGAAGGATTATTCCATAATCCAAATAGTATAAATACCAGACCTGCACCGTTGCGCCCGGGCTTATCCCTCTGGATAAGAGCCTTAAATAAATAGAGCACGAATGTTAAGGAGGACTTTGTGTTATTTATTTTGCATGCTTGCAAACTTCTGATATGCTTTAATAATACACTTTATCGATCGTGATATACGTGTGTACAGGGTGCTTCAGAAATCGTGGTGTAACCTGAAAGGTAGATTCCTCCTGCGAAAGTAAGTGGAAAATGTAGAATAAAATTTGTTCACACGAAGCTCCGTTTTCGAAAAAATCGAATTTTAATACTCGTTAACCCCTTCACGTATGACTTCCTTTCCTGACCGTGCGTCTAAGCGTCAGCTGTTTACCGTTTCAGTACGATATTAACCCCTTAATATATGACAACGTGTCAGACTCGTGGCAAAAATTCTGGTTAAGATGTGAGAAAAATAGTTATATTACTAAAAACAACGTGTCAGACTCGTGGCAAAAATTCTGGTTAAGATGTGAGAAAAATTCATTGTAATCCTAATTTTCGTTTGAATTCGTAAGACTGAAGATTACTAAACGTAATTAATCTGTAACAGGACTAGCTTTTGTTACCTGATTCGGTACGAAAACAGAAAATGGCGGACGCTTAGATGCACAGTCAGAAAAGAAATCATAGGTTAAGGGGTTGAGTAAGAAATTGAAATGAAATTTTGCAAGTTTCGGTATAATAAACGAAATGGAAAATTGAGATTAAAATTAATTTTTCTTGACCAAAATCTGTGGCACATGTCTGTCTTGTTATTATGCGGCAAGGGGTTAAATACGCCAGCACTGAATTAACCCCAACCAAAAACTGTGGCACGTGTCTGTCTTGTTATTATGCGGCAAGGGGTTAAATACGCCAGCACTGAATTAACCGCAATTTGCTTAGTTTACCCAATGTCAGTTTTGAATTTGAATTTTCTCGAAAACTGAGCTCCATATGAAAAAATTTGATTCTAATCTTTCCACTTACTTTTATGTATCACGATTTCGGAAACACCCTGTACGCGCGTACACGTGATACAAATATGGATTTTCGTTTAGTTGGGAACTTTTGTAACGTCGTTTTTAGGAAGTCGGTGAATAAATTGAAAATCATGACCAAATGTATCGGGGAATGGATCACGAGTTTCTATTTCTGCTTTTTAACTCGTGTAGTTGCGTTCATAGACGCTCGAATCGATCACCTCCCCTCCCTGAAACTTTGAACGTCGCAATACATTTCGATCCTGTCAAAGGACAAAATATCCCTCTTCGTGAAACTTGATACTGATCATGAAATTCGTTTCCCGATCTTTCCATTACCTAGCGTTGTTTCCCAGATACAACCAGCTAACTTTCGCGCACCATTTCTACTGTCATGTGCAGATGTAAATCGATCACATATAGAAACTAGGCCGAGCTTCAACTTGTGCTTCTCTATATATATATATTTTTTTTTTCTCTCTGTTGATTTCATTTCACGGTTTGCACGTGAAAAATGTGTGTCATATATTAAAGCGAACTTTCGGCTGCCACGTTGAACGTTTCCACAGATTTAAATCAGTTTAATTGCACGTTACGATACCCAGAAGTACAGCTCGTTTACATTGAGTACCTTCCATGCGGAAAGAATTTAAAAAATAACGAAATTTATGATGGAACTAAATCACAGATAAATCTCCGAAGAATTGTTTAATAAAGAATTGCAATGTTATTGCAATCAAACGGAATTGATTAAAATTCGTTTATTTTTTCACAGAAATAAATAATATTCGTAGATAATTGAAGCTACTCGAACGTTAGAGCTTCCTAAATTTTACATATTTAGCTGTGATAGTGAAATAAAAATTCAAACTCGTCTTTGTGACGAGTGTTCTGTAGTTCAAGGGTTAAATTACATTGCTTCTACTCGTTATATCACGAAACTACAGATTCCATAATTTTTTAATGTAGTATTGCGTTTATCTTTCTCCTTTTGAGATTACGAGTTCCGTCATTTTGCTTAATCCTAACTTACTCATAAATATAAACATCTAAAAATATGAAACTGAAAGGTGAATAATTTTCTAACGACTGTTCGAGTTCGCCTCGCGTTCAGTAAATGTTCTAATACCTATGAACGCGAGTGTACCTCGAGTATCTACGTTCTTTACATATATTTACCGCTTTTCGCACGCACGAGAACCGTACAAAATTTATGAATCTCCCGACGATTCGTTATCTCCGAGGCAATAAATATGTAGAGTGCCTACCTGTGCAACCGATTAAGTATTAGGAAATATTATATAGGTCAGCGCGTTATCTTGGCGAATGTATAGAAGCTCTCTTAGTAAGTACCACGATAGACGGGGAAAAAATGTTCTTCGAGCTGTAAATATCCATAAAGTATGGTCTCATATTTTGAACGGCGGAAGAAGCCTCCATTCCGAAACTCTCTCTCTCTCTCTTCTCGCCCTTACGTTCCTCTTTTCCTCGTCCACCGCACCATCCGCTCTCGTAGTCGCCCCTTCCGTTTCAAACCCTCCCGAAAATGTTAGCAACACCCCAACGTACGGGCAGACTACTGAGAAAGTAGCCTTTGGCTCTGAACTGGATAATGTAGGTCCCGGTTGTACCGACATAATATACTCAGCCTTGCTGTTCCACGGTCCCTATAAAGGCAACGCATTATTTAAAGCTCTTACCTCCATTCTTTGTCCACGGCATTTCCTATTCTCTGGCTTCTCTCCTGGCTTATCGTTAATAATTTATGGCAGCAGCAAACAATAGCTATCAGTATGCCACTCTTGGCATTCAATCGGTCATCAGATATGGTTTTCCCTCGTTCTTAACTCTCGTGTTGTTAAGCACTCGGGTACTAATTTCCGCGTACTTGGAATATTGCACTAGGTGCCGTCTGAAGACTGAATGTATTGCGTTGAGAGTCTGACTGAATCTTTATTATTCCTAATGTAACTGATGGTCTGTGTACTAACACTCTGTGGTCTTAAGCTAAGTCGGCCTTCTTATCGAGTCGTCCCTTCTCCAAATCTTCTAAAATTTGAAGAAGAGACGCGAAGGGAGGTTCTTAAAATTACTAAGTGACCAACCCCCTATCACCCTCTTCCATTGCGCCCGGAACGAGTCACGTCCTTGGAGCGGGGGTGACGAAGCTGGTCCTTGCTGGATGGAAATTTGACAACAAGGGGGGAAAACCCGGCCAGGTCAACTCTGACTCTCCGACTCGTTCGGAAGGTCAGGTACCGAGAGGCCTCGGTAATTGCATCGGTTTCGAAGACCCTTTGGGGGTGACTTTATGATACCTTGCCTTACTGACTGAATAATAGCCTATTCTTTAATATCTGAGAAATTCTAGGTGCCGCATGTTGGCTGCAGACCGGTCTGCTAAATTAAAATAACGTTTTGCTGAACTAGAAATCACGTATCATAAAATCGTCCCCTTGCTGTCCTAACACGTGTGCTGTTCAAATAATTGCCGCTGCGGAACTGGTCGGGTCAGATTGATCTGCATCGGGAAAATATTCGAATGTTCGAAGGAATTTCATCTATAGTCGTAAGATGTGATTTGTTGGAATTACGAAATAAATAATAATGTAAAATTCGTAGTTTTGCTTTTATGCTGAAAATTGTGAATATTATTAATTTAGGAAGGAAGCATTAGATGTAAGGAGAATCTCTAGATTTTTCTGCTTCGTTAGAGTTCTAGAGGGATGGGAAGTTGACAAAAGAAAGTTGGAATAATCTGTCGTCCCTAACATTATTTTCCTCACTCGTTTTAGGCAATTCTGAAATTTCGATGGCTTTGAACGATCACACACTCTTCGTTCGTACCGAAATCTCAAGCACTCAGTCTCAAACTTTCTTTCTCCACACCTCTGTATAGCTCTAGATGAAACATTCTTCGGTCAAGCTTGAAACAGCATTCAATCAGGTCCACCTGAATCCTCGAATGGCCATGCACTCGTAATCTTACTCACTCTGTCTCAAACTCTCTTCCTTCACACCTCTATAGCTCTGGCCCAAACATTCTTCGATCACTCCTGAAAATCTTAGCATACTTATAAACATTTACACGAAACTTCCATCTCTACGTTATACAAAGTGTCACACCAACTCTGTCCACCTCGAGATAGAACTCGTTCAAGTTCACCTGAATCCTTAGGTAGCCGCACACTCAGTTCGCACCTTAATCTCAAGCACTCTTCTTTCACACCTCTATTGCTCCAGCCCTAACATCCCTCGATCACTCTTGAAAACTCTATCACACTCCGACTCGCCATAAACATTAGCACAAATCTTTCATCCCCACGTTTCCATTCTCCTCTAATCTGCGTTATTCTTGAAATATCAAAACCCGTGCGACTGTTTCTCTACGCGGTAGTCGATATCGATGTATACCCATGATTGTTATGATAGATACAGCATTCGATTTTCCTGATCACCTCTCTGTATCAGGTAGATTGTGCAAGGTAACCAACACACGCGGGATGGAATCGCTACAAGTACCTACGTCGGGCTGTAATTCGCCCAAGCTGCTGAGTACTCTCGATAATTCTGAAACGTGCGATGCATCGAATCCGTATGCACACACGTATACAGGCGAGCTGTATGCAACTGCACAAACCTAGTTACAAGGTCGGTATGTATGGTATCCGCGATTGAGAGTTGGATTCGATGCAGAATTCAAATGGTTCGGAACTGCATAGGTGTATTTTTTTCCCCCCTCCGACCGAAATCGGTATTCGTATGCTACAACTCTACCAAACAGGGGGTGAAAAAAAAAGCTATTTCGTCGTGCGGTGAGCGTTCACCTTTTTTCCTCTCTCTCTCTCTCTCTCTTTTTTTTCATTTTGAAAGACAGATCTGACAGGCAGGATTTTGACTCTCGATTTATACAACGCAAGAGAGTGGAACGAACCGTACGCATGGCGATCATGTAAACGGTCCTATTTATTCTGCGCTTTTTGCATGTCTTACTTTGCCGTGTTCAAAGTGCGGTTGCTCGGGGAATCAAATATTTTTGCAAATTATGGAAATACACTTTTCGAGAAATATGGCAGAAATTGAAAGGATTTATTGAAAATTCCATATTTCTATGAGGAACGTTAAATAAATGTTCCATTAATATCTGGAAAATCACTTTCTACGTTAAGTTGTTCCTAGATATTTTCACGTTAAAAAATAAAATCCTGAAAAATATGGCAAAAATTGAATTAAACATTCTAAGAGAAGTATTTATTGAAAATTCCATATTTCTATGAGAAACTTTAAGTAAATGTTCCATTAAGATAAGGAAAATCATTTTATACGTTAAATTATTCCCAGATATTTTCAAATGAAGAAATAAAAAATGATAAACTTTAAAAGCTAGTGATAAAACTTTAAACATCTAATTATAACAAACTTTGAAATCAAAATGCTTGAACGAATTAGGGTTGCACCGTTTATTAATTCCACAATCTGAAGGATCTAACGTTAGCGAAGCTTCAGGTGAACAGAATCACGTATCCGCGTATCGAAATTAATTGTCGCGATAACGCGGTAATTTATATTGTGCCGTGAATCCTGGTTGCAGCGTAAATTTAATATTTGCCGCAGATGAAATACAGTTTAGTTCCGGTAACAGGGAACGGTGTTGGGTCGCAATGTCTGCACTCAAGACAGAGTGGCAGATCGGAGGAAGCTAACGTAGACATGAAGCCCCGTTTAGTTTACCTCTTGCCTGGCTTTGTAAACTTTGGTAGCACGTGTGTACACATATCATTGAATGTGACTCGAAATCGAAGCAGTCTATGAACGTGACGCAGTGATATAACGAACCTGGGAATATTTCTGTCGCCCACCTACGTTTCCTTTATTCTATTTACTTGTTATCGCGCTCTAGCGAGAAGAATTAGGCGTATCGATACACTCTGCCGGTAAATAATTCTGGTTGCCAATTTTTTCAAAGATAAACTCAAGGTAGACGTGAATAAATTGAGTGAGATCGTATGATAAAATGATAAAACATTGTCCTACATACATCCAAAATTTCCAAAATTGTGGAACGTCTGAAATGAAAAATTCTTCTCAATTTGTAAGTGAAAATGTATCACCTACGATGTAGCCCAGGAATTATTTAAAAATTGTCATTATTATAGAAATAGTGATAGTTTTAAGGAAAAACCTCTGTTTCTCACGAGAATACGCGTCTGTCTATACTCGCGTATGTCCTTACGACAGTTTAAGGTTACAAGGATATTAGGGGTGTGATAATGAAGAAGAATACGCGTCTGTCTATACTCGCGTATGTCCTTACGACCGTATAAGGTTACAAGGATATTAGGGGTGTGATAATGAAGTTCAAACGTGAATGAAATAATTCGTAGTAGACTATTTTAATGAAGCAGTTGAATGATGGATTAGTGGTGTGGACGATGTGCGTTGAACTAGAGATTACGATGTTTCTCTTTGATGTCTGATGGTGAACTGAACTGCCTCGCGAATTTCCGAGTCGAGGGAAATTCGTGAGCCGGTCTTGTCACCTGATTGGTACGTATTTTTGCCAATCAGGTGATAGATCCACCGACACCCACCTATTCCGGGCAGGTGAGGTGGTGTCAGGGGAGGTGGAAGACGTCATATGGGAAATTTGGCAACGTGATGGAATTTCCGCCAGGCTTGGATACTGCGGCCTGACCTGGTCGACGGTCACTGGGCCCGGTCTCGATGACCCTTTGGAAATTCACGTTTATGGCACATGCAATTAGTCGTCGAGGACGAAGCAACTCGAAGAAATACAATTGCAGGATAAAAATAAATCGACTCTCAAAAACAACTCTACTGGCTTGCGTGTCATAAACGTGCTTGCAATTTGCACTTCGGAGGTTGTCCCTTGTACAAATTGCTAGCCACCCGTGCTATTCAAGACGGTCAAAATCATTACAAAGGGAAGGCCAAGGTCTTCCCGTGGGTATGCCGCGGAACAACCTCTTTTTACCACACAAAATCAAATTTAAGTGTTTCTGAAAAATTAAATGGTTAGCAATTCAAAAATTCTTACAGTGTCTTATTTTCTCCACTAGTGCGGGTGATAGAATTCGCTGACAAGAATTGGAGCGTCTGAAATAAAACATTCTTCTTAATTTAGAAATAAAAGTAGCAACGTAGCTTGGGATTTTTCAAAAATTACAATTATTACAGAAATGGTGGCAGTTTGAAAAGGAGAAACCTCTTTTCACCACAGAAAATCAAATTTGAACGTTTCTAAAAAATTGAAAAATTGTCATTGCGAAAATTCTTACAATTTCTATTATTTTCTCCACCAGTGTGAATAATAGCCGAGCTAAAGGAATGAACACTTTCAATGCTTGTCCGTTTTCAGCCGCACTGAGACAGACCGCATCGCGAATTTTCCGCGGCGCGAATCCAGAGAAAAAGTTTTCTCACTCGTTCCGTTGACACACGAATATAAATTCGTCCGAGCGTCGATATTTATATTACACCGAGTGCAACCATGAAAAATTCTGAAAATATTCACACA
>NW_017100242.1:2469248-2504418 GCF_001263275.1 Habropoda laboriosa
GAGAATCACGTGTAACCAGATATTCATTGAAGCGGCACGTTATTGTTTTACGATATTATTGTAGCGACCGCACATGAAAAACAATACATTACAGAAATATCGCGAACGTCCGATATTTCGGCGGTTATTTAATAATTTCCACTGCAAGCAGAGGCGGTGCTTTTGTTTTTTTTATACGAGTTCCCGAGTTAAGTATTAAATATTTCTCCTAATTCGTTGCCGACCCCCAACGGGGCTGTTTTAATCCTAATCGATCGTTCTCCAGCTACTACACCCCGGGTAACCGGTATTACATTACCGTAATTGACAATCATTACACGTCGCGTATACAGAGAGACACACGGATGACATATCGCGGGGCAAACGTAAAGCGGTTTCCGTCTGATGTGCGTAACATATGGCGTGCAATAACTTTCAATTAACCCCCTAACGACGCAACATCGATAAGACAGCCTTTATTTCCCCGGTGTGCGTATCCGCGAGCGTTCCATTAGCCTGCCATTTCCAGCAATTCCACGTCATACAGTATGCCACTAAACCGTTTCAACGCCGAGCGTTGATAACGAGAACCGCTCGCTTATGTCCAGCCACCTGCTATACGTATACAGTTGAAAAACGAAGGTAAGGAATTAAAGCCCGAGGAGGGGTTTGGGGAAAAAGAGGTTTGTGCTTGGTTGCATCAACCAGTGAGGTGAGTTCACTTTTTCGATTCTATCGACGGGGTTAAATGCTTGCCCCATTTGCTCTCACGGCTCTCTGTTTCGGGATAATAGTGAAAAACCGTTTCACGTTCATGGTATCTAATAAAACGTTTGATTGGAGGCCGGATGTACGTGTGTTTATGTAATCGCTTTTTTTCTCTCTCTCTCTCTCTCTCTCTGCTTCAGGCAGACTCTGCCACCGGTAATCTCGTCTTTACGACACGTAAAAGATATATCGCGAAGATCATGTTTGTTGTCTTTGCCGATGGTGTCTGTCAAGTTAGCGTGCACTCTAGAATCGTTCAGCCTTTCGTTCGTGATAACAATACACAGAACGTTTCGTTTATCTCGTTTGTCTTTACGGCGTCGTTACTTTTGCCAGTAAAAAATCTATGCCCGGGGAATGAATTGGTCGACCCAAGGATTAATATTTTAATTTACGGTTGGTCTTTGACGTTGTTTTATGGGAATGATATTTTATGTTAGGGTATTGTGTCTGTTAAAGAATTTAATATGCTGAGCTCTCCGGTTAATATCGAGCTTTCAAGGAAGCTCTCGTAGAGGAAATGACGAATTGAAAGCTTGTATTTCGGTAAGAAATCGTTATTCTGGGAGATGTTTAACGTTGCGCCCAAAGTGGACCGCGAATAATTCTTTTCTTCGATAATTTAAGTCAGCTTTTGATTGTTGCAATTTAATAACAATGTAATAATTTTTCGAACGAACACATATATGTATCATGGTAATCGCGCATTTTGGCCAACTTGCTCTCCTATCACGGTTCCAATTTCAACTAGCGAAACACGGATGCGTACGTGTGCACGTTGTATGCGCTCCTCTATCGGATAGATATCGGGTCCTGTAAAACGAAGTTTCCGTAATTCCCGTGAAATTTCGCCCGGGATGCTTACGAGCGCGGGAAATTCGAAGTTGCGGATGTCGATAGGATTTCAAAACCTTTCCATCTACGTTACGGCGGTGGTGTAAGGTGCCTTTTACACCATCTAACGGTACATCCTGGCCTCTGGAGCAACGAGCAAGCAGGGAAAATCCAATTGGTGAATTCCTGGGCGTCACTGGACCGCGAAATGGGGTGGCGGATATGGCCGCAACTGCTTCCATCCCCCGGGGTAGTGATTGTGGTAGTGGTGGCGTTCATCGTGGTAGTGATGTTAGTGATGCTGGTGTTACGAGATGCGAGAAGGGCTTATAAATTGCATACGATAGCATTACCTTCCCTCCTCCCTCCCCCTCACTTCCGCTCCACTCTTCTGCCAGCCCTGCAGCTCCGCCATCCACGTGTCCAACGAAGATTGGGTTTCAAACCTTTTGCAATTGATTTATCTAATCACGTGACCTATTCTTCGGGAAAACAGGCCAAGAAGATAACGAAGATCCGGGAAAATTCCTGTTAATCCTGTAGCGACACTTCTACGCTCTGCCACCAGAGGGACGAACTAACCGCTAGTTCTCGCTAGTCCTCGTAAAGGCTCCTGTTTGTATATATACAACTTCTGACCTGAGTCCTTTTAGTTCCTAAGGCACGAGCCTCCTAGGTAGCTCTACTGTGATGAGTCCACTAGGAGGCCCAGGACTATCACTTTCCTCTCCATCCCTTCAATCCCGTAAAGTTCATTTCCGCGACTCACACGTGCACAGGTAATCGTCCGATGAAACTATTTCCTTCCACTTTCCGTATTGCGTTGTTCTTTCTGTCGTGGCAAACACAAGTAAGTTGCAGCATTATGAATAATAGGAAATTTATTTCCGTACGCCTGGAAAATAATTGAAAGAAAGACAAAATTCCACCTTATTTGTCACATAAATTTGAGAAAAATATGAACGTCAAAGGGTCAATACACGTCTGTGTACCCAGATTTCCAGAGGATCACTCCTGTATCTTGTAATTTCAGATAGAAGCCGCGGTTATCCATCTTATTCGACGTAGTTGAAACCCGTGACTGTCGGTATATCGCGGTTACCGAAGTGAATTCCACGTGATATCTGTGTCCGATAGCGCGCTATTTGTCAAAAGCTCTATTTCCCCCCTATATTAATCCGCCTCGCTTCTTATCTCCGCTAGCGAACTCCAGCGGAGAAATTCCACTTGTACATACAGTCGGGGAACAGAGAGAGAAGAGTTGGCACACCGCCCTGCCGAAACGACCTTCGATACGGTCCGGTGTTGATGAGACTGTGTTAGACCTAAAGGAAATATCAAGTGGCGGCAAGATGGCAAAGAAGAAACAGCCACTCCAACGATTGCACCGAAGGAGAAGTGGCGGGCGGGGGGTGGTCCATCTGGTGTGCGGACTTGAGAGTAACCTGCCGGTCCAGATTCGGATTTCTTGGCCCCTTACCAAAGAGGCGAACCGAAGAGAGTACAGAGCGGCATCGACGATGCTAGGCGTAACAGTTGCCCATGTTGAATATGGCGTAGAATGTGCTCGGGTAGAAGATGGACGGAGGAGAACAGCCTTAGGATCCCCGTGAGACGGAGACAGACACGTGAAGGTCGAGGTGGAGGAGGGAGAGACTGGTAGCACATGGCCTCGTGTCTACATGCACACACCGGTGTCGCCCTGGCCCTTGCGGCGGTTAGATCGGCGTATTTACCTACATTGAATCTTTGCCAACCTACAATTACCGGTTACCCATTCTTCCCCTGAACTCTCGTGGCTGTCTGCTTACTCGCCTGCCTCCTCGTCGAACCACAATGCCAAATTCACGAAGCTCGCGTGTTGCCGGCTAGATCTGCATAAAGTGCTCCGCTGGTTATACGCGGGCTGTCGAGACGATAAGCCAATCCTGTTATTTTCCTATCATCCGGTGAAAATCGAAGCACCGAAGATTGCACGATCTTTTCTCAACCACCCCCCGGCCGAGTTATCGTGCATCAGATTTCGAGATTGTAGAAAACGTTCCAGGTGTAGCTGTAACAGAGGAGAGAAAAACGTAGCTTGCATGTGTACGTATGAAAATATTCCTCTACTTCGGGATAATTCTTACTGAAAAGTTGGATAAAAGGTTAAAGTAAAACACAACTCTTTAGTGCACGATATTTATACAAAAATATCTATCGTATATTAAAATGTTTGGTAGTTTGTGTCACATTTCGGACGGTGGAAAGATATTTATTCGTGCTTATTGATTTAATCCCTGTTGCGCTGTTCATGCATCGGGGACACAATTTTTTGACCAACCAGCGTGAAATTGATAACGATTTTATATATCGAGCCATTGGCTGGAAACGCGTCGCGATCATTTCTTTCGCGTACACTTAAATGCTTCGACTTTTTATTCTCTCTTAATCGATGTTTTTGTCATTTTTCCTTTGACGTGTTCCTGAAAAAGAATTAATACCTTTTCCACTCTGGTGTGTTATAACGACACAGAAACACACGCATACAGATGACAACGGTGGAAATTAGAAAGAGGTGAAACGTCGGTATTCAATGTGCAGAGTGAAATGATGCTCGGTGAACATGTTACCAATTTATTTGCCCTGGCGAATCCACGGAATTTCAACACCTCGTTTCGGTTTTATCGATGGCCTGCTTATTCGTTTTGCGGACTGTGCAGCCTCATTTAACAACTCATAAAGTCGTTGTCTGTGGTGCTCGTCCCCGCGCAATCCAGCTTCAGCCTCGTAACGCTGCCGCGTTATACCTTGTTGACCTCGGTCAGCCTAACGGGACACTAGCGGTGGTGACTGTGGGCACGGCGACGTCGTCGCCTCGAAATAGAAACAAATATTTTACGAGGGCTCCACAGTTACGACGATAATAATTAAAAGGTGGTTCTTGTTCCACGTCCGTCGCGTCGCGTATAAGTATAAAGCTCAGCCGACCAGATATTACCAGCCCTCTATCCCCCTCTCTCTTCCTTGGAGATCTTCAGAGGTTTTGATCTACGAAACCTTCCATCTTCCGGTGATTTTAATTATGAGACCGAAACTTCGGGGAACTTTCAATTAAACACGCAAGAAGCGAAATCTGTGGTAACTTTTTGGAAACTATTATTGGACGGTGAAACACGGGCGGCAGGATCGAACAAATCTTGCATCAGATAGCCTAAGTAATATTTTAACCCGGCGAAGAATCCTTTGATACCGGAAGATTTATCTATCTCGAGTCTATTTTATAAATATGCGTACGCGTGTGTGAAATGTTACAAGTTGATAAGTGACAGGTTACGCAGTTTTTTCGGTATGTTTAACGTTGCTGGACGACTTTAAAGTCGAACGTCGAACGATCTCGTGGACTTATCCAGCACGTATCGGGCTGGTTCCAGTTATCGAGGATCATTTTCAGCCCCGAGGGGATCGGGCGAAGGGGCTTAAAGCGGAACGAATCGCCGTCGATACATCCTATACGCGAGGCGGAATCTTTTTTGCCTCGCGATACCGAGGATACGATCATGCCGACAACTTTCGAAATTGCCGCTGGAACGAATTATTTCCCTTCGTTACATACACCCGTCCGCGATAGACACGTTATATCGAAGAGGAGAATAATCAAGGAACCGCATTATCAGATAATTCCACTTCAACGATCGACGTCTTCCATTTATTGTACCGACCGGGCTCTCAAAGTAAATTTACACGGAAAATTGCGCGTTCATTTTACTAGCCGGTATTGTGAAACTCGACGGTTAATTGGCCGGATATATAGGAAAAGTTCAATCGAACATTTTACCGAATAATTTTCACTCGATCATTTTGAAATTGTAATGTGACGCGACCGGAAGCTCTGTTTCCGCTCGATCTATTAGGTCCTTCTGAAACTTGGTTTTGAGCCGTTCGTTTTTGAGAAAAACGTAACTTCGTCGGAATTAAACGTGTTTACAATGTTCGATACGCTTTCGTTAATGCAGCGCAAGAGCGTTAATTCCGATTTGCTAATTAAATACGATCTTATTCACCCTTTGAGTCCATTTAAATTACGTAGGTGGTTCGTTCTGTATTATGTCGAGTCGTAAAATATCGAGTTGAACGATAAGTTGGTGCAGATTTTTGATAGATCGCGTTTGAGCACGTCGGAACAAGTAAAACTCGTTGAAAATATAGGAAGTTCGCGTATATTCCGGAAGATTATATTTTCACGTGCCTTTTGGAAGTCTATTCGTTACAAATTCTAGCTTCTTAATTTCAAAATGGAGTAAATTTCCCACACTGGACGTTTCTCTTTTACTAAAAAGGCAGAAATACCATTAAAACTGCAAGCGAAATATTTAATGGTCACAGTGTTATGATGTGCTCGTGGTAGTTGCAACCAACTTTCGAGCTTTGTCGAATTTAGCACGTGGTGTGCCGACTAAATCTAATAGGTTCGTCTTCGAAGGACCACCTCCGTGATTAGGAGGACAAAACAACTATTGCTAGTGGTTCTAAACTTCTTAAAGGAACGACTCTTGGCGTGGTCAGATGATTTCTGTCGTTCCCTTCTGCGAAAGGTCCCACGACACCTCCGTGCGAGGACGCATCGCGGGGGTGAGGCCCTCGGATAGGTTGAGTACATTTTTCGATAGTGGTGGGGAAGGGTGGTTGGCGAAAACTATTGGTTGAAATCACAGGTGGGAAAACTACACGAAAATGCCACCACCCAGACCATAGGTCACTCTCAGGCACCAAGCGTACCCTTGAGTGACGCACGCGGGAATTCCGAGTGCCTCGAACAACCACCGTAGCAGACAATAACGTTAAGACGCGCTTCGACTCTGGTGACCATATGAATGCAAAAAATGTAAAAGTTAAAAAAGGGGCGAAGATTCTAAGTCGAAAACGAGACAATAAAAGGTAAAAGCAAGTTCTTAGATTGAAAGACTAGGATTGCCGTGGCGTCGTAAAATTACCGCTGCTACGAAACGAGCGAAGGCGAAAAATATATGTGAATAGAACTACATGCTAAGAAATGTAAGGGTCGGGCGGCTGACATACCTGTCGAGGATTAAATACACAGAGAAGGTAGTCTGTCACAAAAAAATTGATCCAAATAATTTGCAAAATTTTGATCTCGAAGAAACTAGCAAAGTAAACTTTTTGGCGAAATTAAATTTTCGAATTAGCAGGAAACGGTGAAAATTTCTAGAAAAAATGATACATATCTGACAGAGTAAATAAATTATCGCTGTGAAACGCAGAATTTCCTTATTCGCTGAAAAATCGTCACGAATTTTCCGTCCGACCCTATAGATCGTTGTATTATCGCGTAGTTGGCCTGTCGGCGTTCAGAATTGTCCGCATTTATCAGAAATCGACGACACGGGTGGAAACAGGGGTAGAAACTCGCCTCGAATCGAAGTTGACTTTCCTTTAAAGGACACGAATGAAACGGCGATTCGTGCTGAATTTTAAATCGATCCCCCCGGTAACGTATCGAATAGTGACGAAAATTCGTCACGATAATAAGGATGCGGCGTGAAGAAGAGAGAAAGGGGGAGGGGGGACAGTTCGGAGGAAGAAGAAAACTGTTCGGCGGAGGAACGTGTACATACTCGGTAATTTCATCTTGCGGACTTTTTATAACACCTCCTTTCTTACAGCGAGGCAACTCGTTGTTTTGCACATGTCTGCGCGAGTTATGCTCGTAAAAAAACGTTCGTAGGAGAGAGCACAGAAGTCATTTCCCCAGAGAATCTTGTTTATGATCACTTTCAAGTTATACATGCCATATAAAACGAAGCATCACGCTTCCTCTGCGCATCCACCAAGCAAATATAACATGTAAGAGAAAATACAGTTTTGCTACCTAACGTTGCTGTTTTCCTTTGCAAAGCTGTCTTTGCAATAATAATAATCAACGCAGAGAAATGAACGTGTTTGTTCGTAGAAATTTTTCTTGCAGCGAAGGTGGTTCAAAAAATGTCAGCCTTAACGATGAATTAGGATAATGACATGGTGACAGATCGATTACTGTAAATTTTATTTGGATCATATTGGAAACTATCCATATTTAACAATATGTAAACTTAAAGGAGCAAGTGTAGTTTTTACGTTGCAGAGGAATTCAGATAGCAAAGAATTCAGAGCTGGAATTCAATATAAATTGAACAAGAAAAGGCTCAGAAGGAGAAACACAAAAAATAAAACCAAGGAAGCCCAAAGGATTCTAGTGAGTTAGCAGTCAGTTTGTTTAGTCAAGAAAGATCAAATAGAACTTTGGTCAGTTATCAGAAGCCGGTAGACTTCTGACAAACCAGTCACCTGCCTATAAAACCAATAAGGAGCACTTAGGCTTCTTTCCAAGTGTTTTGTCAGTGTCACTGAATTCCCAAGATTTTAATTGGGTAACAGAAGTAGAAGAAACACTATAGTGTTGAATATTTAAGGCAGCAAACATCGCTGCAGAAGCTTTGTAGCCTTGACACAATCGAATACTCGATGGGTCTTCGTACGTATTTACACGTTGACCAGAATTGTGATTGTTTAGAGGATTATGGGATCTCTTGGACGACATAATTTCATCTATGTTATAACTGTCATTGAAATAGAACGGCAGCCGCTAAAGGACTACGCATCGAAGGTTGGCAAACTTCCACATCGTCACCACAAAACTCCTTCATCCGGGAACGCCACAGCAGTAGTGATTTTGAGGAAACCGCGCCATTTCGCATGCATAATACATTCTAATAGTCCTCTCCTCCCACTAGCTACGAGTCAGCCGCTGCAATCGAAAAGAACCAGCGTAAACCGCGATCGTTCCGTTTCCTTGTTCTCCCCTGCACCTACTTGTTCGCAAATGCACTTAGTCCAGTCCGTGCCAACCACTGTCACAGGAAATAGCCTTGATCTGCAACTTTACCTTCATTTTTACGCATTAGCGGCGACCCTGGCAAATATACCGCGTTTAACACGTTGATAAATCTTCGATAACGGAATCACTCTCGAGTTTGTATTTTACCGATCGGCAATTTAAACGTGCCATTTAATTACGTTATCTGTGTTTTGATATAGGAACAATTTGATGAGATTTGCCGCGAATCTTTTTTCTGCGCGGACCAAAATCCTTCACGAGGCCAAACTGATTAACTCTACTTTCTGATATTCTTCCAATTTTTTGATATTAATCAAAGCTTGGTGCTTAATCTTTCCTAAACGAAACAAATTTAATAAATCTTATTCGTGAAGCTAGTCACTTTGGCTTCTGAGTGTCTCATACATGTATTACCGACGATTTTTCGAAAGTTTCACGTTTCCCTTAGCCTGGATTGAAACGTTGCCTATCTTCCCGAGGAATTTGAAACCGTGTCAACGGGTTCGTATTGTTTTTTATCGTTCCATTGTATCAGGAGAAGTAATAACCACCATGTATCAGCAACGAGTATCGAAAGGAAGCAAGAAGACCATGACACGTGAAAAAGTTTCCCGTTGCCCGGCCATCGATACATTAGTTAGCATACTCAAGATGAGAACGTGGAATTAGCGGGAATTCGGTCAGCGAGCTGATGAAGGGCCCGCTGTGAAGAAGGTTACTTGGTCGCGGGCTTTCGTTTTTATTAGCCAAAAAGAAGGCAGCGAGAAGAAGAAGAAGAAGGGAAAAAAGGAAAATATAACGAAAAGACTTACTCAAGCGGCTCTTTTGTGATACTCGGCATCCACCGAGAGAGCAACTCCCTCTCACCACGATTGTTGCCTCTCGACGAGACCAAAAGAGAGCGCGTGTGTGAGAGAACGTGAGTAAGGGGCAGCGGGAAAGGGGTACAGAAGAGGAGAGAGTGGGAAACTTTTAATTGAATAGTAGGATGCCACGGCTACCGCGATGTAGGAGCATACCAGCTGGAAAATCAATTGGATATCGGAGATTACGACGTGAGGGCTTTGCTGATTCAACCTCTAGAGACTGAAAGAAGGTAGGGAAGAGAGCGGGAGAGAAAGAGAGAGGAAGTGCCTCCTGAGAGTCTTTCGGATTCTCCAAGACTTCGGTCATTGATCCGCACGTAAGGAACACGGCCGATACCTATTTTATTGACACTACAAACCATTTGCTTTCGACTCAACGAGTACGGGGGGCATGTTCGTAATTTGGAAACGCATTTCTTTCGCACGAACGATGATAGATATTTTTCCATCACGTCGATCGGTGGTTACACGCCGAACCTCCGGAAATACCCCATCCGGACTTCTGCTCAAGAGTTGTCTGGAACGTTGGAATGATCTGTTATCCAGAAGTGAAATGAATTTCACGTTGAAAGAAGAAAGATGTTTTCGTCGTTTTGTTAGTTTTACGTCAATCGATATGTTTATCATTGTAAAGTTTGCGACGGTAATGAATTACGATGTGTTCTACGTTATTTGGTGTTGTTGAAAATGTATGAAATAACGAGAAAGGAAAAGTGAAACGAGTGTTTCGCGAAAGGAAGTGGGTGTTGCGTGTAAGGGAGAAATGAATAGACTGTGAAATACTGTAAAACAATACTGGTATATTGTATAGCCTTTTGTAAAATACATTTTGTACATTTATCTTACTATAGATAATTGAATTTTTCTGTAAATAACTGCTTCACTTCACTTTTCCTGATATTGAAGTCCTCTCCTTGATTCCTGTGGTGGCCTTCATTCTTTCATTTAAACGAAAATTTTAATTGTTATTTAACGAGAAACGTTAATTATTCTTCGATCGAAGTATTTGCAAATAAAACAGAAACTTTAATGAATTAATAGATAAAGCTGCATTCTTCGCTTCGGTTGACCTGCACTACTGACGTATTTCGAAAATTTTCGACCAGCTGAGAAATCGTTGACTCGCACTACTTACTGATTTCGACAAAAATTCAAGCCTCTGAGATATGGTTGATTTATTACTAACAAATTTCGATGTCTCACTTACGGTTGACTCGCAGGAAATCTCAGAAAATTTTTCGGATTTTTATTTCACTGTTCATCTTTGAAACTTGAATGCACACATAGTTGCAGTCTCTATTCTCGAATGCAACATCGATGGAAACACTATTTCGAATACAAAACATTGTTGTACGTGTTACTTTTGAATGCAACTTTGCTTGAAGCGTTATATTTGAACGCAAATATAGTTGGAATCTCTATTTCTGATTGTAACATTATTAGAAGCGTTATTTCGAACGCAAACATAATTACAAGCACTACGCTTGAATATAACATTGTTACAAGCGTCGTTTTCGCTTGTAACATCGTTAGCTTGTATTATTTTCGAATGCACACTGTGGCAAACGTGTTATCGAGTTAGCAACAGTGTTCCGCGAATCGTTCTCGAAAAACGCACACTGTTGCACGGTGCGCCGTTTTGCAACATTATGACTCGCGCGGCCCCCGAAAAAAGCACATTGTTGCAAAACGCGTCGTCGGGTTTGCAACTTTGTTGCCGCGAATCGTTCGCGAAAAACGCACATTGTTGCACGGTGCGCCGTTTTGCAACATTGTGCGTTTTTCGCGACAGTCTCGCGGCAACAAAGTTGCAAGCGCGATCTCCCCTTGTGCAACTTTGTGTCGCGCGCGCGATTCGCGAAAAAGCCACATTGTTGCAAAACGCGTTGTCGAGTTTGCAACTTTGTTGCCGCGAATCGTTCGAGAAAATTTCACATTGTTGCACGACGCGCCGTTTTGCAACATTGTGCATTTTTCGCGACAGTCTCGCGGCAACAAAGTTGCAAGCGCGATCTCCCCTTGTGCAACTTTGTGTCGCGCGCGCGATTCGCGAAAAAAGCACATTGTTGCAAAACGCGCTATCGGGTTTGCAACTTTGTTGCCGCGAATCGTTCGCGAAAATTGCACATTGTTGCACGACGCGCCGTTTTGCAACATTGTGCATTTTCCGGAAACGATTCGCGACAACAAAGTTGCAAGCGCAGTCTCTCTTTTTGCAACTTTGTGTTGCAAAGGAGAGATCGTAGGCGAAAAACGTGAGAAAAACGTAGGCGGTTAAGTGGAGGACTTTCTAGCCTTGCCTTAGGCATGCCCCATACTCGAAGCGAGGTTACTCTTATCTTGAACGATGTATAGAGTGTAAGGGAGAAATAAATAGACGGTAAACACTGATGTATTGTAACCTTCTGTAAAATATATTTTGTACACTTACCTTACAATAAATAGTTCATTTTATTCTTAAATAATTGCATTTCTTCATTTTCCTTGATGTTGAAGTCCTTTCGTTGATTCCTGTGGTGGCCTCAACAAACGTTACAAACAATTTCTAACTAAGCTAGTACATGCAATAGTTAATTACATGCGAGAGTAATATTACGATGTTAAATCATGCATGAAATTTATTTAACACTTCCAACAATTATAATCTACCATCTAAATTGCTATTTAACAAGAAACACAAATTATTCGACATTTGAAATACTCGAAACTAAAATAGAAGCTTTAATAAATGCATAAATCAATAAATCATGCTGCTGTAGTACATTCTCCACGCTATTTTCCCACAATATTCCAAGTTTTTCGGTCGAATTTCTGGATCTATCCAAACTTAGAGAACGCTGGCGTGTTTAAGAAGTGATTGACCTACACTACCTGCTGATACCGAAAGAGATACCCTACCTACTATACAAAATGTATTTCACAAATGATTCAAAGGATACCTCGCTGCAAATACGACCCAGCAATTGTATTCCCTTATGTTCGCCCGAACTCGACACAATTTCTAACAGAGTTAATACTTCTAAGCAGGCAACCTAATGTAACCGTGAAATGAAGCATCGATGTACATTTCAGTAACATAGTCATACGTACAAGCTGTACAGCGTGTAAAGATGCGGTGT
Source organism: Habropoda laboriosa (assembly GCF_001263275.1). Classification (NCBI taxonomy): domain Eukaryota; kingdom Metazoa; phylum Arthropoda; class Insecta; order Hymenoptera; family Apidae; genus Habropoda; species Habropoda laboriosa. The sequence continues at coordinate 2,481,689 of NW_017100242.1, forward strand.
ACCGGTGGCGCATGTGGACTAGAATCTTCTCAGCACGTGTGCCTCCCAAGAGAGTTCCAAAGGACTCAACCACCGTAACATACAAGGGAAGCAACTGCCGCCTATATGCGGCATTGGTGGTTAAGGTGCCGGTTACTTGTGCGGGAATCCTCCAAATTTAATATAGAGTCAATTGGAAAGAACCTAATAAAATTGCTGCCGCCTGAAGCTACGAGGCGGCCCAATTCCTCCTTCAACTTCCAGCCAAACGACTGAGAAATCACTGGAGATGCAACGTTAAACATCCTCGCTGTAAATCGAACGAAAAACATTCCGACCAAAGAGGGTTTCTACCGGTTTGAGCACGTTGCCTGCCCGGAGAACCCTCTCACACGCGCGATGCTCCTTCAAGCGAAATTTTCGAGGTCGATAGGGAGGGTGAACCGAACGAGATTTGTCTCGGATTCTCTATACGTGTATCCTGTAATCCCGATGATTTCTCGATTAAAGGGAAAGACATCGTGTTCTTATTCAACGACGCGGCTTCAAATCTTTCTGCTTGATACCCATGATTTTAGAAATAATTCTGTTACACTTATTTTGCAGAACAAATTAGTTTTTCTTTTAACGTGAGGCGACTAAGGAAACGAATCTTCTTTTATTTAACCTTAATTTATGTTATAGCAAATTTAATGATTATAGATTTAAGTCACAATTCAATTATGGCAATCGTGCAGTGGCGAAGAAACAATTTTGACTGTGGAAATCTTCTGGGTTTTCGTATGGTTGAGGACAGAAGGACAGAAGTTGGGATAGATATAGAGAAGAAAGTAGAGAAAGTACTGAAAAAGGGGAAATTCGTAGAAAACAGGGTGCTTCTTAGGCTACTCGAGGACGAAGGCAAGATCCTTGAATGTGGACGGGCAAAAGAATGGAAACTGAAAATCTAAAGAAATTGGTTAAAGAAAGTATTTTGGTTTGGACATTCTGGATGAATTTCGAATTCGAATAGCTTGAATTCGATCAGCTGAATTTCAAATTCGTATAGTTTCAATTTGATTGCCTGAATTTCAAAATCGGTCATATCACGTTCGATCGACTGAATTTCTGATTTTTAAGGACACGTTAACCGCCGCAAATGTATTCACCAATACGATCATTCATTCGAATATCATTCGACGACATTTAATTAAAGCAACGATACGCGATATTTGTATCATTTCTCTTCGGATATCTCGTGCTTTGTAAACAGTATCAAGTACCGTGCAAAAGTTCCGATTCCACGGGCATAATTTACTCGCCGATAATCTGCCAATTGTTTAACGTTTCCGTGTCGTCGAGTTATTACAAATTGACGTTAATTTCATCGGTTCCGCGGAAAATTTCAAATTGTCCGATAATGAAAGTTTCCACACCTCCGCGAAATATTTTGTAACCGGATTATAGTTAATCACGTTGATTCTTCCATAATAGCTTAAGTGAATCAACTTGTTTGCATAATGAACGGACATCGTAAAAGTGAACGGTGCCCCGTTCTAATGGAATGACTAATAATAGTAATTCGGCAAATTGCAGAAATTCGAACTGTACACCAGATACACACTATCGCTAATTACGTTATCGGTAGACAGTCGAACTGATGTTACGTCTGTTAGACACATTTTCATCTAACGTTTATCAGCAGAGCCTCCTAATCGTTCTCAATTGTCACGCGAATAGGAGAAACGTAGCAGCGTTAAAACGCGAAAGTAGCGGATAGGAGAGAAAGAGAGACGAGAGAAGAAGAAATTGGGGTGACTTTTAATGTATAACTTTCCTCGGTAGAAAAGCCTCTGTGATAGTCCGCCTCGCGATTCATTTACATTCCATCCGCACCGGATAATGAATCCCAGCGAAAAACTGGTGGCGGTTTAACGGGAATCGGCCGGCGAATAATGAAACTGCTTAGCATTCTTTACCTCGTAGGGGCGGAGACGAAATAATTAAAAGCAAAAGATCGAAAGCTATGCAGGTCAACGAACAGCTCCTTCTCTTTAATGGAGCTTTAACATAAACCTGAACGGTCTGGTTCGAAGGCACTTCAACTTAATTATATTATCAAATGAAAAATTCAAGAGCGGTGTTCTTCGTAGGCGGTGGAACTGAAAGAGACAAAAATTCCCCTGGTTCGATTTAAATTAAAATGGAAATCTCGTTGTTACATCTTCGGGCAGAATTAAATTACAGTTGCAAATCGGCTGCAAGTCAGTTTTTCTTCTCTTATTTTTCGAACTACTTGTTGCTTGTATCGAAAAGTTTATCGAGGATGAAGTATTTTTTAAGCACACTGGTGCAGTAAGTAACGTTTTGCAGAAGAATTTTAATATTTACTTGAACCTGAAAGAAATTTACCTCGAAGTCTGACGTTTCGTTGACTTAATCCACTTGAAGTTGCGTTTCAATCTTTACTAAACACTCCCTTGTCACATGTTACAAACTCTGTTTATTTCACTTCTTCAACGTGCACATTTTTCGACACCCTGTTTGCGAAATTCTCAAATTCACATTTCACACAAACTTTTTGCTATTTTTGCAATATGTACGCATTCTTCGATTAGAAAAATAGTAATTTTCTCATTAGTTTTTCTTTCTCACTTACGATTCAATATTCACTCGGTTTTGTAATTTCTTTAACTAAAAATGATTTAAATTTATTTTCGCGTTACTTTCGATATTTCGAGAGCGATATTGCACAGAATACGTAGTCGTTCGATTCTTTCCCGCAATACACCTTTCGACGATGCTACCAGCCTCGGTGATGTGTTTGTATTTCATTATATATCACAACAACGTTTCACGTTTCTTCCCCTAACCGTTGCTGTTCCTCAGGATTATTTATTCGGCAGGTTTCCGCGGAACTCGTAGTTCCGGCAAAACCGGATACCGCCTACGGTAATGCACCCAGTCCGACAGACTATACGTAGGGGGAGCCAGGATGAAATAGGGCAAAAAGAACTGCATAAAACACGAAATAGCAGTTAGCGAAGAAAAATACGCTGCTTCGCGAAACGCTGAATTATTCTCTCTGTCGCGATTTCAAAGTAACCAAAACGCACCGCGCGTTGCTTCTGCAGATATACACTTTTTTCTATCGGACACACTTCTCGTTTGTAATTTCAAATTTAGTCCTGGCGAAAATTTACCAAGTCGCGAATAAAGGAATTGTAACGATATATCAGCGTGATTTTATTGCCGACTGTTGTAAAACATTTACGCACAGTGCAGCTTCTTTTAGAATGCTCGGTCTGACATATTTCAGCGTTTTCTCCTGGAGAATTTTAAATCTGGCGATATTAATGAAATATTACTCCGTCATTTTTGTTACTTACTTTATAATACGCGTTTAATGTGAGGAAATGGCCTAGGTCATGCATGCAAGCTGAAAAATGTCTCATTCAGTGAATAACGAGAGTTAAGTTTAGTGTTAGTTTCATCAAGGTTAGACTAGAGTTTAGACTAGTGTGATTCCTTCGCTATTTTTCAGATTAAGGTTTTCGTGCGATTTTTCATAAATTTTCATACAATTTTAGTGCCTTTGGTACTATTGCACTGGATGTTTCATTAAACCCCGTAACGAGTAAATTAACAATTTTCTCACGTTGTAAAGGTGGCGAGTTGATATTGGGCGTTGACCAAGGACCTAATTTTCAATGCCAGTTTTGGCCTCCCACCAAAATTCATGCCACCGAAAAAACCGATGTTCGACACCTTGGAGGTAGACCACGAACTGAAAACAAACTCTATAGATCAGAATAGATCAAAGTATGAAACAAGCCACACGTTATTTTCGCCTGACAACGAATCAGTAGCGTGTAACGATAAAAAAGGAACATCGTGTCGGAATTGAACAGTGGAAAAATGTGGTAAAAAGCTCGGAAAAAAGCTCGTTACGAATGAATCTAAGGTGGACGTGGTAACGTGCCCTATCTATTCGATGGTTCATTATATTATGACAGGTCGTTCGATCGGAGAGCGTGTAGAATAGTCTGCGTGTTTGTTGGTTGGTTCGTTTATAGGAACGTTCACATTCTGGACGCATTGCGTGTACGGTTCTAATCCCTACGGTGCAACTCCTACCTCGACGATAAGCACGCTGACGCCTATACTTCCTACAAGGCTCGTCTATAACTAAAAGTGCCTCGATACGTTTTATCGTTATAGGGCGTTATGCATTTCTCGATTCATGTTATCCGCCGATACGCGTATTTAGATAAATAACCTGCCTGCCAAACGTCGAGAATGGGGATTTTGTGAAATAAAGTTTAGGAGTAATTGATTCGTTCTTGCAGCTCTTGGAAATCATTAGAAAAATATGGAAAGCTATTACTAGTTATTTCATGATTCTTCAATTTATTGTAATAAATATTTATAATAAAATTGAAATAATTATGAATGTAACGATGTAAAATTGAATTTTATTAAAAATACTAGAAGTAATGAAATTGACACAGCATCCATGGAGTTCAGAGCTTTAAAATTGTACTAATTTGTTGCAAAATTTATAGATTATAAATTAAATCTAATACTTCGTATGAATTAGAGGGAACAAGTAGTACATATCAATGATATATCAGACAGATGTAGATAAATACATGACCAATACAATATGGTAAAAAATTGAGTGCAAATGTATTTTGGCAAACGAAACGGACAAATATTGACAATATTTAACAACACCACGAATTTTTTTTACATTTATAGCTATAATTTTTTAAATTTAATTTCTTCTTAATTTTTCTCTAATTTAATTCAATTTAATTTCCTGTGAATGTTTTGTGTGGTATTATCAGTGACACAGTATTAGGATCTTATTTTCACGATGGTACCTTAAATGGAAATACATATTTACAAGTTTTTGAATTCGTTATTCTATGAAATTCCAGACTGAATCATATTTTCAGAATCTTAACCATTTCACGATGACTTTTTAGATTCACATTCAATAAGCGTCCTAATACTTACAAACGACAGTGTACTTAAGCGTTAGACCGTTCGTTTTTAGAGAAACGCATATTTTCCGATTATCACTACCGATCTCAACTCCACCGACACGTCGATTCTACACCGTAATTTTCGAAGATTACGGAGTACCTACAGCCGTACATACGTTACGAGTTTACTCTATCAGATTTTCAGGATAAAATGAACATACCTTCGCGTCGTATAAAATGACAATGTCAAGTTATTCTCTGATATTTGCACGAACGCTTTATTTCTTGCTCGATGATAGAGGAGAACTATCGATCCTATACACTAGTACACCAGTAATCCACTTTCCGTTTTAAATTTCTTTCTTCTCTTCCTTTAAACGAGTTTAAAACATTTCTAAAGGAGAAAGATTGAATTTTTTTCTCCAGCAGAGATTTAGCGATTTATTATCTTTCGATTTTGATTCGTAGAGGGAAGTTTAATTTGTGGTATCAGAGGAGATACGGGAATTCACAGAGGAAAGAATTTAAGCCATATTGGACGGCGAAATCGGTAGACCATTAAAAGACTCATAAATTCACATTAGTAGGTGGTATTACTCAATTTTCGCGAAAACCTGTTACATAGCTTTTTGTTAACGGGCTTCTATCCTCGCAGTATTCGTCGCCATTCACCGATGCACACTGCTCTGGATAACACTCTTCTCTATCGCGCGGCTGTCTGCTGGCTGGCGCTCTTTTAATTGCACATTATAGGCGTCCGTTGTATCTCGATGCCAGCAAATGCCCGGATCAGTATTCATAGATATTACCAAATCGCTTCGTAAAACATATTTACGGATATTTTACTTATTGATAATTTTATTCTGATTACCGTAAGTACTGTCGAATTAATTAAAAACGAGAAAAAAGTAAAAATATACCCCACTTGGCAAAAAATAAATAATTGCTAGAAAATTTTCTTTAAATTCTGAAACCTTATTTTTTCATACTTTGTATTCCTCTTTTAACAATGTTTATAAATTTATAGTAATTCCTTCACTATTCTCCCCATTTTCACTTTCAGATATTACTTAAATTTCTTGCCTTTAATATTATTAAATTACTCAATTTTAATGTTATCAAATTACTCAATTTTAATGTTATCAAATTACTCAGTTTTAATGTTATCAAAATACTCAGTTTTAATGTTATCAAAATACTCAGTTTTAATGTTATCAAATTACTCAATTTTAATGTTATCAAATTACCGTCAATTTATTCTAATCTTCCACGCAAAAAAATCTTTCCCAAGGAAGTTCAGAAGAACGAATATGTCGCTAAGAAGTAGAACAATCCTCAGTCACGTTAGATAGCAGATTTTCCAAAGGATACGTACGAAACCATACTCGTCGTAAAAATCGTCGGATAACCTAACCGAGTGACCCTCAGAATAAAACTAAAGTCCGACAGGACAGAATGCAACAGAAGGGAACCACAGGTCGAAGGAGAATTTTTCTAAAAAAGAGAAGAAAAACAACGAAAGAAAAATGTAAATCCTGTAAGATTTAGAGAGACGTTCAGTTTGCAGTAGCACCAACCACGATTAAAGATCTTATTGATTCATATCTCTGCTTGCATACGAAAGCACGGTTACAGTATTTCTAATTTATGGCGTTACCTTTGCAATGGTAATGCCTGTGTAAATCGTGGAACACGTACCGGCATCGCGTACTGGCTTCGTATACCGGTTCATCCAGGTCATTCCAGAGAGGATATAACTTAAATTCAAGGTTTATGGTTTCTCCAACGTAAATGATCACGGAGACTGTCTGCTCCTACCACGCCCTTTCTTGCACACACGTCTGCTCGGATCTGTGTACACGAAAAAACGAAGAAAAGTAACGCGCCTTTTCTCAACGCGTACACTTACATCATAGAGAGAGAGAGAGTAGACTCTCTTAAGTATTGTGCATCATGTGCACGTTAGCTTCATGCTACGTGAAATACAGTTGGTCCTGCGATGTTTCCAATATCCCCAGGGCAAGTAGCGTTGGGATATACCTTTATATACCACGAAATTTACTACGATAATACCAGTTTTTCTCGTAAACCTACGAGCTTTTAAGGAGAATACTCGTGATATACAGAAGAAATGGAAAACAAAGTAATTTGAGAGGGGTTTTAGAGGGAAGCGGTTACTGGAAAGCGTATCCTGGAATTTAACGCGGAAATTCATAAGCACGAAGTAGCAGTAAACCAGATACCAAGGTTCTAGAGAAAATGAAAGGATTAAACGCTGTAAAAAGGAATAATATTTCAGACGGAATTTTCGTAACAATGGAGTAACTCGAATCACTGCTAATGTCCAAAGTTACAATTCTCGATGGTATTTCATATTTTATAATAAATAAATGACTTGATGCAATGAAAAATTGTCAATCGCACAGCACTTGATATTATATAAAAAAAAAAAACAACGGAGTAATTCAAATCACTGTTGCTATAATGTCTAAAGTTCAAATTCTCGATGGCATTTCATATTTTATAATAAGTAAATGAGTTGATATAATGAAAAATTGTCAATCGTACAATACTCGATACTTTGCGTATAATAAAACAATTTTATAGTTATTTCAACGTACAAAATTGGAAATTTCATATTTTTCACCTTCTCCTTCTATCATTTCACATCTCTAAATGACATACTTCAATCTCGATGTCGATACGAAAATATTGCTATCGAAGAAAAAAAAAGAAAAGAAATGAGGGAAACGATTTGCCTTACAAAAGGAACGATACTTACACATTACGTTGCCACGCACTTTTCTTCAAGTCACAATGACCGCGGCATGGTAAATGTCGTGCTAAAAACGTTTCCACTTTAAATTGAGTTATGCGACACGTAAGTAGTTACGATCGTAGAAACCGAGACGGCGACTCATCGAGACGTCGTGCGTCGGCCTTTCCATGCTCGCGTGTTTTACGTACACGTACCCGCTATGGCAATATTACGTGAGGACAATAAGTATAATTACTATAAAGCCACCGGTACGCTCACAAAATGCACCTTGGTGAACCCGTATGACGTCATACGTGGCAATTTGCCGCACGCACCGAGATAATACGTACTTTTCTACTTGTGCTATAATTAATGGGTACAGCGACCATATAAATATATCGATTACATTACCTTGCTATTTCGATAACACCGTGAAATTGGAAAAAAATCGCGCAATAACTAGCGTCGAGTTAACGTCTAGACCTTTGCTACGATTTACTAAGGGAGCAAAGAGCAACCTGAGACTTCCAAAAGTAGATATACTTTGAGAATTTTTTTTACAGGTAAATACTGAACGGAAAGCTCCAATTTTTTTGGAGGATATAAATGTAACATTCAGCTTTTTTATCTAATTTTTCAAAAGTAAGAATGTTACAAAATGGAGGAGTTATTTTAAAACGTAATCCACATGGTTTAGAGTTGCTATGAATTGTATTAAAGCAAGAAATGCACATATGCAACTGAATTCTTTATAATTAATAGAGAAAGTGATAGTTTTTGCTGCTTTCTTTATTTCTTTCTTTCACAGGTAAATACTAAACGAAAAGCTCCAATTTTTTTGGAGGATATAACTGTAACATTCAGCTTTTCTACCCAATTTTTGAAAAGTAATCTACCTGGTTTAGAGTTGCTATGAGTTGTATTAAAGCAAGAAATGCACATATGCAACTGAATTCTTTATAATTAATAGAGAAAGTGATAGTTTTTGCTGCTTTCTTTATTTCTTTCTAGTGTAGCGTTTGTAACAATACTCCAACAATTTTGATAGCGCGCTGTTTCCGCTTTATCGTAGCTTTATAACGTAATAATACATCTCACTCGACGATAGAGGCAACAATGAATCACAATCGTCCGCGGTACCGTCAGATAATTGGCAATTTTCGCTCGGCGGTGGCCGTGATTAAAAGAGCAAGAGCTGTAGAAAATTGAAAAATGAACGTCCGCGGAAGTAGATTGCAAATAATATTATGAAAAAGTTACGTGCACCGGTGTGTCTGTGTGTGTGTGCATCAGCAATAAATACATAATGCAACGAGAAATGTGAATACAAATAGATTAACAGAAGCTTTCTTGCACAAAGAAATATTTTCGAAACTCGCTGGCGCAAAATTTTACTTTGACGTTCCAGCGTGTTCTATAAAATACTCACGGTTATTCTGACACAGAGAAAAGACCTCGAAATATTCCAACTAGTAATTAACGTTTGCAGAATTTCGTAAACGGAAGCATCGTTAGCCGGAGAAGTCGTAATTCTTTTATCGTGCAGAATTCCAAAACACGGAATACAGTATTGTACGGCCGTAAGTACAGGCGACATCAGTCGGTTTTACAGTTCGAGAGTTTAATTTACGATCTAGCTATATCGTGGCCCCAAGTGTACTTGAAATTTTGGTAACGTCAGATCTAAATGTATTAACCCGAAGAATGAAGAGTGGAGGAAAGAACAGGGCGCACGAATAGCTTATTCTTAGTTCGCATTTACAGTGATTAATCGGGCTATATAGCGTTGTAAATTCTATGGAAGCAAGCCACACCTACTATAAAACATTTGCATGTACATAATTGGCGTCGTTTTACCACCCCAAATCGATTAGTTACGTCATATTTCAAGGTAATAGATGCGGTGTGTACCTAAAGAGCACCTAGAGCTAACAATTCTCTCTTCAAAAGTAGTTTCTGATGTTATACACGGTGTTCCAATTTATCCTCTCGAATATCCAATTCAGTTGTTTCTTGTAGGATAGAGGATGGTGTGAGAGAAACCATGTTTTTTTTCTAATTTCAACAATTGCTAATACTTTTCTCACGATAATGACACATTTCTTTTGGTCACATTGTAGCTTATAACAAATTATATGTTGACTTCCAAATCATTTTGAAGAACAATTATGATATTTTAAGAATTAAAGATAGATAAGCTTAAACTTTCTTTAATATAGTTAAATAGTGAAAATATGATATTTTAGTAATTATTGATAAAAAAGCTAGTATAAATTTGTATTAAATGAAATAGTGAATTTAATCTGTCACAGAAAGCTGATATGAATTAAAATGGTGAATCTAATCTGACACGAAAAGCTAATACAGATTAAAATAGTGACTTTAGTCTGTGAAAATTCATCAGCTCGTCTTGCAATTTTTATCAATTTCGCAGAAATGCCTGAAGAAATTGGCCACATAAAGAGGCAGTTCTACGATTTCGAAAATTTGCTAGCTAACACGTGGAAAACGTAGGAAGAAGTTGAAGAGGTCGAAAGTTATTGCTTCTAAAACTCAACGAAATTCTCTCTCTCTCTCTCATTCTCTTTATTGTGTTCGTTTTATCCCGGTTCTCGGCACGATATTCCATTTCGTAGCGCATTCAACCGCCCGCGTCTTCCATTTTCTTCATGGCCCGCCCTGATTTCCATTTTGTTTTGCCTGATCTTCGACATTACGCCCGGCGTCATTGAAGAAAATAAAGTTTTCTCGTTGCCTTCGGGATTCTGATTAAAAGTTTGCCGATATTACACGATGACGTGGCGCAGGACTAAATTTGCTCGTCCACTCGTGTACGAAAAAGCTGATAGACGGTGTAGTTTATGGCACCGTAGCACCCGCAGAACTTAAGTCGAGTGCCTCGCTTAAACTGTGCCTCTAATTTCGTAGAGATTAAAAGAAAAAATGAAGTTCAAACCTATCAGAAAAGCAAATAAACGAAAAATATTCGAAATTCCGTTAATTAACCAGCATGTTCTCGTTATTTCTGTTTCAGGTAAGCACTGATGTTTCCTTTGTACTGGGTAACTAGTTTAAACCGCCACAGGTATGGTTCGACTAATCATTCCAATTCAATTATCATCAATTATCACGAAATAATTTTTCTATGATATATTCGCAAACACAGCTGTTCAAGCTTGAGTATTTTCTTTTCTTTCAAATTTTAGAGCTGTTTACAATCAATTCCACGTTGGGAATTGTAAGTAGGTTTAGTGACAAACTTGAGTAAAATACACGAGGAGAAGCTTGCAATTAGAATATTTCAATTTGAAGAGCAAGCCTGTGCAAAATGTGAGTTCCGAGTAAGCAGCGTCCGGAGGATCTTGCACGAACGGCTCCTTCTAGCAGACTACTGTTCGTAAAGGTGACTTGCGTACGGCTATGACAAAGTAAAGTATATTAAGTTCATCGGCATGCAGCGTTCGCTCAGGCCGGCTTAATACACGAACCAGAGTCTGGGTACATCCTCCCCTTTCCCATCTTCTTCGACGGCGGCCACCCTCTTTGGTGGCACCGACTTACAGTTTACCGAGGTATTTCTCTCAGTATCTGCACGATGGTGTGCCTCTTGCGTAACTCTCTCCACCTACGCTTGTGTTCGAGCTCTTCTCGACCCTCGAACCTACCAACAACCGTCCTCCTTACCCTTAACCTCCACGGCGTATCAGTGTTTCTCAAATTTTTCAGCGATACGCAACATTCCTCAGGCTCGACGTCTGAAGGTGTAGTTTAAGCCGGATTGCTATCGTTGCACTGTGTTGCCTTTTTTGAAGGGAAAATTGCAAATGTTCCGCGACTAATTCAAAGGGCCTTTCGCTACTAGACAGAAGAAAGGTAGCTTCTTTGGGAATTTTTTGTGAGAAAGTTATCAGAGCTATTGAAATGAAACTTGGAGCGATTATTATTCACACCTTGTTCCATGCGCCTAATTTTTTCAGTGGCAAAATACAGTATAGTTTTTGTATGACGTGTACCAGAAGCAACCCTTGCAAGAAAACAGAATTTTCACTGTGCAAGATTTCGGTAAACTTTTCCAAATACAATATTGAACCACCAATTTCTCAGGCTATTGTTAAAAATCGTACCAAGCACTTTTCGACGGGTGAAATAACGACATGTAAACAGCACCGTACAATTTTCCACGAAACAGTTTCGAATATTTTGTACAAAGAAGATTTTTCATATTTACCGACATATTCGTTTGAGAAACGCTTCCCTACATTTTCTCGTTTATGTTCCGCATTCTCCTTGACTCCGTTTCCTCGAGGAATTCTTGCGGGGTTCGCGCTCACGCTACACGGCTACGGGAATACAATAATTCCCGCGAGTAGTCATATCTCTTTCCTCGTAACAGTGCGCCGAAAAACCGGCCGCATCGCGCTCTGAATATTAATGAATCTTTAGAGGGCCGTACCACGGCGACGCGATGTGCCCGTCCGAAACGGTTCTCGCGGCGGAGGGTGGAGAATTCCGGTAGATAACAGGGCTGGACGCAAGAGGAGCACCGAATTGTATACGTAACCAGCGCATGAACACTTTTCTTTTGATATGGTTATTTCTGCGGCGGCAAAGATAGTTCGTGCATACTTCTCGATTGATTATAAATCGTGCCGTGTGAGATTTCTTCTTCTTTCCTTTTTCCGTTGATAACACAGGGTGCACCATGAAAGAATGCGTAATAATTGAACGTACCGTAATGCGTTTAACGGTACCTCGCTAATTTTTATTCCTTCGAAACACTTTAATTACACTTTGGGCGTTCCTGTTGAGTAATTTATACGAAGGGGTAATGATACACTCGGCCAACGTGCGATTATTAAACACAGGTTTGATTATATGTGAAAAATTAGCTATTATGGTAATAGAAAGCATTATACATGCTGGTATTGCGAGCACGCGCATGTTTGTTCAACTTACCTTTGCTCGTATTTATTACTTTAATTTGGAGTTGTGTGCACTTCCAAAAGTATGTATTAGACAGAGAAACATACAGTGACTCTTGCTAATATTCGGACACTCTTTAGAGCAGTGTAGCTTCTTCTAAATTCGACTTAACGACTTGAGATTTTTTGAGAAGTTAGAAGGATTAGCATACTGGATGACGTGTGTAAAATTTTTTGAAAATATTGCAATTTGTGGGAGTCGCGAAGAAAATTGTAAAGGTCACTCTTTACAATTTTTTTACCTGAGCTTGTAACGAAAATTTGAAACGTACGTTTTGTAAATCTATATCAATTATACACACGCTGAAAATTTCATCGAAATCGGTAGATGGAGAAACAAGCGACAAGCATCGAAAGATGTAGGAATCTTCAGATTTATTACAATTATAGTCAATTATACACATGCTGAAAATTTCATCGAAATCGGCAGATGGAGAAACAAGCGACAAGCATCGAAAGATGTAGGAATCTTCAGATTTATTACAATTATAGGCCGAACGTCGTGAAGTAGTGCGATTTTCACAATCTTTAACTGTTTGTAGCTCGTAGCAACATTAACCGATTTCGATGAAGTTTTCAGCGTGTGTATGGTTGACATGGGTCTGCAAAGCGTGTTTTTCGGATTTTCGCTGCGTGCTCAGATAAAGGGGTTGTTGAATGTGACCTTTGCAATTTTCTTCGCGATTTCCACGGGTTGCAATTTTTCCAGGGAATTTTGTGCGCGTCGTCTAGTATACTAGTCCTGACCTCTCAAGGGGGCTCGAGTCGTTGGGTCCAATTTTTAAGGGGTTGTGCTGTTCTGGGGAGTGTCCGAATATTGGTAGGAGCCACCGTATATATTACACAGATTATACGATAAATTGAAAGCAGTGCCTTCGCAACATTGCTAAAACGAATCGCTGACACAGAAATATGGCTTATTCAAAAAATCCTTCTGTTCACGAAAATTCAAAGTCTGATTACAAATAATGAACTCTATTTTAATCAGACTTATTCAAATTTACAGCCTGCAAATATATATAATAAAAAATTACGCCAGAGCGTAATAGAAGTTAAATTCAGAAAAATTTGTACAAAAAAAGGTTCGTTAATCCCCCTTCCCATTTTTATTGCCAAACCTCGACGAAGCTTCCCTTTCTCGTTAAACTTACAGCTTAAACTGAAGCTTCCTTGGTCAATCAACGCTGTCTATCTGAAAATGTTCCGGGAACAATTATCGGGAAATCGAGGAAAAGGAGATCGGTCGAAAGGGAAATTTCAAGAAACAAGCCGGGGGTTACAGGACAATAGAAGGCAGGACACGGGGGTGAATTGCACACCGCGTGAACGCAGAACGCGCAGACAATGGCGCGGGAGTATACTTGATTAACAAAAGGGGTCCGTTGTTGTCCTTGGAAGTAGCGCGAGTTAGGCGGATGGAATGGAGATATGCTAGTCCCGCGCCTATGTGATGTGTTGCCCGTCAATCGGTGAGGTATGGCGGGAAGAAAGTTTTGGCTCGCCCTACCCATTGCACTTCCTACGGTTGCAGCCGTAGAAGTTTTAAGAGAAATGCGAAAGTTGGATAGAGAATGGATAGGGTGGAGTTATCTATCGATGGCACAAGATATCTCTCTTGCCTACTCTTCGTCTTCCACCACTCTCTCGTGCCTCTTCGTCGTGGGTTGTCTTCTTCCCTCGATCTCTGCCACGCGAATACGATTTCGCGTATTTTATAGACTGTCTCTCTATACCTGTACCAGGCCCCGCCTACTCGCGAATAATTTTCTTTGTCGTCTTTTGTAGGCCAACGAGTGAAACGAGACCGGGGAGAATGATTGCGCCTTCTCGGGCTGTTAGAAGTTGGAACGATTTGTATACACGTCTGCAATGTGCATTCTATACGTGACGTATGCAATCTGATGGATTACGTGCATTGTGCAGTAATGAGTTTTCTGCTCTTTGAATAAATGTTGGATAAGGGAAAAGATGTACGGGATGATTCGTATGAATTTCCGCGGCCTGAATAACTCGTGACGTATGTATGTGTTGTGAAAAATAGGGTTCCGCGGAGAAGATATCGACGAAGTTTGATTGGAAAAAGGGGGACACCCTGTGTAGCTTGATAATTATTGGATTTGAGATAAACGAAGCTTGGTACGTTCTTATAGAAAATTTGCTGCTCTTCTAAATTTTGATGCAAGTTATTTGAATCACCCTGTGTTTATAGCAAAACGATAAAACGATAGGAAAGCATTGCATATTCTATTAAATTGTCGCAAAAATCGTCACTTTTTGGAGGTTCCTTTTGTAACTCAGATTCGCAGTAATGTATACTACAATAGCGAATGAAAATGGTGTAATTATGCTTAATCGAAGAGTTCTTTCGCTGACATTTTGCTTGCTTTTCAAGACGTTGAAACGTTGCAGCGGCTTGTTTTCGTTTTCTCGCGCGTCACATTAGTCTCCCCCAGCTTCCCTTCATAAGGTCCCTCGAGCATCCTCGAATGCGAAAGTATCATCAGCGAGACGGACGATTTTTCCTTTACTGCCGTTGTCCGAAATTAATTGCCACTCCACTTTTATCGTCATCTATTTATCCCGGCCGTTGACGCGTTGTCCTTTGTCTCCCGACAACCGGCTCATTAATCAAGCCTTCTTCGTTGCCAGGACGAAGGTCCCTTTCGCCCCGTTTCACAGCGCCGAAAAGATTTGTCGATGTACCGGACTATGTGAGCCTGAGTGATTGTCGTAGACTGATCGATCCCTATAACGAGACTGATGAGCGTGAAGAAAAATTCGATTAAAGTTCGACGATCTTAAAATTCCTACTTGAAAATGTTGAAAAATCACAGAGAGAAACACACGAATGTGAAATTGGAATTATACAATTACACAATCGGGTTAAACGTATCTTATCAATAAACAGAAACGCGATCAGTACACCCAATCGAATATTAATAAGGTTAATCATAGAGTTGTCATATACCATTAACGCGCGCTGTCGCGCGATCAAGTTTGCTAATCGATTTAATATCGGCCGCTGGTTTATCTTGTAATTTCATTGTACTCGTTGGCACTCAATGGTGTATACTTTGCGTGTACGCAATGCTCCTCACGCCTGATCGTCGTGTTCAAAGATTCTCATGTAACAAACTGAAAATATAAATTTTGCTCCGTGAAAAATCGCACGAAAGCGTATCTTGCAATTTTCCAGACACCGTTGAAGCTATAATTTTTCACGCAGTTCCCATTCTTGCACACGGTCAGTAAAAGAACGATAAACCAAAGGGTTAAAGGCAAGCAAAATGTACGCAAAACGTTTTCTCAACTGTTCCAATGGACGATAATCGAGGCAATAACTCGCCGCTCGTCTTTCCCCGAGCGAGCTTTAATTTTCTTGCCCACGTTAATTCGGCGAGTCCAGATAAGCGTTTACCGTCCGCGGGAACGCATTCGCTTTTACGGTGAACCGTGGACAGGCATTAAAAGTCGCCGTTTGTGGCGCTGGCCAACAAAAGCGTCGGCAGCGCCGTTTCTGTTGTTCCGCGTCTGGCCGTGGAGGGATGACCGCGTTGCCAGGTAAAGGAAAAGTGGGCAGACCGTAAGATGGATCCTCGAGACAAAAGGCGACAGATGGGTATAGACAAAGGACGAAATGGAGAAGGAAAGTGCGGCCGCGAACGTTACAGGGGAACGTCGGAGACGCGTAGAGTTGCGCGCGGTCACAGCCTCCTCCTCAGCGGCGACTTTGTTGGATTTATGGATTATAAAGAAGAGTGGAACGGAGAAACTCCTGCTTGTGACAACACGACAATGAGAGGAAGAAAGAACTAAGCGATAAAGCTGTCGTGGAAACGCATAATTTATATACCCCGTTCTATACATCCCCTCGTCCTCCCCCTTTTGCCCTCCCAACAACCCTTTGCCTCCTAATAAATAATGCGCTACTTCAAGGGAGATAGACCAACAAGGAGTAGAAAAACGCGCTGATATTCGCCACTTGTTGGAGGAGCGATCGTTTATAATTGCGACCTCGAAGAATTTCGACGATGATCGAGCGCTAATTGTGCAATAGGTCATCCTTAACGTTCCCGCGATTTTAAGTATACAGGTGAAAACGAAGAGCTTTTGAAGAATTTCAATTCTTCAATTTCAGATCTTTGTTAGAACACTCGAAATCGTTGAGTTTGACTCTTGACCGATTTCGGGTGCTCGCTGTATTTCTTCCTCCGACTATACACTGTACTCGTTTCACGCGAAAGAAGGAGAAGTATTTGGTACAAATTGCAACGAAAATTCCACGATTTTCATTGTTAAATTGTGTTGATAGAATCAGGCTTGACGGTAATTTTACTCGAATTTTATTTTCATCCAGCGAAAGAATTCGCTTTTATTCCATCCTGAGAAATTCTTTCATTCGAAAGACCGCGATGCCGCAGTCCCCCTCACTCCCCAATGGCATTATAAAGAATTGCTGCTATTCGCGAAAGTTAGCAAAAGGGAGCCAGCAGCAGCTCCTTCTTTACGACGAATAGCGCCTGGAAGAAGTTCCTGCAGCTCCTTTTCCACGGGGGAACTGAAATTAGGTTTGCAAAGAGGTAAACATCAGCGGGACTCCTGCGTTTGCATAAACGGAAGGCGTTGCTCGCATGGGGGCACGGTGACAAATGCCTGTCATCGGAGTCCTGGCCGTCTTCCTTCTTCTTCGTCCTTATCCTTCTTCCCTTCAGCTGGTTCCTGGTTGGCTGCCGTTGTCGACTGTACTGCAACTTTTCCCGAGTTTGTTTTTGCGCCATTAGGACCACTTTGTTCGACTCTCGGAGAAACGACTCCACAAATATTCCCCTGCGATTGCGAGTACACTGGAGGCTGGCGCATGAGAACATCCCAGACGTATTTCGAGAACTTCTCAACAGAAGTCGGTTCCCAATTACGACAGACAGACTGTTCTAAGTCAATTTTTTCGCTAACGTTATACGTTACCTATCACGTACCACACGTAACAACACAATGCACCCAGAATAAGTTAACAAGAGGAACTTGACCCATTTAAATCGCACGACCTCGACCGATCGCGCCGCGATCTTCCATTAACAAATTACGAATATTTCCTCGTACAATATTACCAGCTCTGTGTGGGACAGGCGTATTTGAAGTCAGAAGTGGAACTGAAAGTAGTATATCGCGGTACTTGAAACTTCCGCTTTGAACATTTTCAAGCTTCAAACTCTTCGTGTCTCGTTTATTGCGGCGATTGTACTTGAGAGCAACGAAGACGGGATGAAAGGAAAGGAAATCTGTCGGGTAAACGCGAAATGTATAAGAACGGAAGATAATTGCGTGTAAATATCTGTGCAAACGTTTAATTTTATTACCACTTAACAGTTGTTCTTTGTATATTGAATGTATAGTGGTGGGTTTTAAAAGTTCGATAACATTAGCAGCTATTTCGCAACGTTCCTTTTAAAGTCTGGTGTATTGAAGATTTGCAATTTGCTTAGCTAGGGGAAAGAGGGTCACTTGGTTCTGGCCTGTCTTCGAGCGATGCACTTTGCATCCTTTAAACCTCTCTGTCCCTTTAAACACCGTTTGTGTAGAGGCACGCACACCATTATACCAAGTGCCTATCACGTCGCCAGATCCTACAGTATAGCAGAGCAGCTGAAACTTGATCAAAATTGCCTCGGAAATTGTTTGTTTGCGGCATGTGGCTCTTTTCAAGCTGGTTATGGAGGAAGAAAATAAATAGAGAGAGAGCATAGGTCGAAAAAGAGCTTTGTAGTGGACTCGTCAATTAGGCTGCCTAGGGGATCTACGCCTTAGACTTCTTTTTTTATACTAATGTCGTGAGTGAGAGAGCTGGGCGAATGATAAGGGTGATTACAGAGGATACCTTCACTCTTTACCATGAATTTTTAAGAAAAATGTCATTTTACCATTAAATTTACTATGCCTTAGACTTTCTTTTATACTAACGTGAGTGAGAGAACTGGAGGAATGATAAGTGTGGTTAGAGAGGATACCTTCACTGTTTACCATTAATTTTCAATTTTACGAACAATTTCGCGGCAACTTTTTTTGCAAACGATGACTGCACGAAAGGCTGCTGCTAGATTAGAGAAACTAAAAGGAAAGGAACGGTAAACGGGTGAAGCCGTGGAACGAAGAAAAGGGCGTAAATGACGACGGTGTGAGAAATCAGAAGAGGGCTGAGAAAAAAAAAAGAAAAAATGCGAGGCAGAGGTGGTGGGAGCAAACTGTGATGCTCAGTTGTTCAAGAGTTGTTTCATCGAACGTGCGTGCACGCTCTGCTAGCCAAGACGAGCGACTCTGCGGGTACGGTAAATGCGCGGCGGTAAGCTGCTGTCATTAAAATGTTCCGCAAGATCGACTACGGTCGAGGTCTGCGGCCTGGGCGATGGAAATGCGATGCTCCTTCTCCCTCTGTCCCTCTCCAAGCTTCTCTCCTTTCCCGCGCGCTCCTACCCTCTCGGCGTGGTTATGCAAGGGGGTGTAGAAGAATATTCTGACGGTGGAACGGGCGGACTTGATGGACACTGCATTGTGCGCCATAATGATGCATTCTACAGCTCGCGTAATTCGTATGCGTCGTCGGCGACGTTTCGCCCCGCGCATTATTAAAACGTGCATTTAAAGGAAAAAACCTCGAGGTTCCGCCCGTGTCCGCGTGCCATTGTTCGCGACGCCGGATAGACGCGTTCGCACCGAGGAAATCCTGCCTTCCCTTCTTCCTTCTTCTTCTTTTATTCTTAACTTGGCCGCGCCAAAAACGAGATTTTCGAGGAACGGGGCATTTAAGGGAGTACAGTTAATGCCTCGCCGGTGAGACGAAAATAAATTTCGTCCAGCCTTGTGAAAGAAGTGAGAATTCGCCTTTGGTATCGAAACGCGGCACCCACTTTCTACCTCATTTTCTTCACAACGTCTTTGCTTCTCTTACGTTTGTGCCATGAAATTCTCACGGTGCAATTGTTGTGCGTTACTATCTTTCTTTGTATTTGATTTGTAAGAAAATTCGTACCAATTTCCACGATAGAACGGTATTATCTGTTGTAACACATCATACAGAACGCACAGTTTGGATATTTAATAAGTATTAGGTGTGTGAGTGCAGGCATACCTCGTATTATGTAAAACTGACGAAGATGTAGATATTACGAATGTGAAAGAAAATAATTCGAAGGACAGAGGACGATTTTTGAAGATTTGAAATGGTACAATTCTTAAAAAGCCAAATTCCAAAATCGACTGCTAAACAGCTGATAAAATACCAATTTTGCAATGCAAAATTCACGAATTTTCTCGTTATATCTGGTTGAACCGTGACGAAAGTTGGTATAAATGATAGGAATCAGGAAACTGCGTTTACTTAAATGGCTGGAGATATAGGCTAAAAGAAGAGAGGAGAGAATGAGGGTTTGCTAGACCGGCCTCGCTACGAATGGCAAACGACGAAGGAAGCGCCAGGCAGAATGAAAGAAGCGGCGGAGGTAAAAGGGAGGCTAGGTCGTCAAGTGGCCACCGCCGACGTAGTCCTCGCACGTCCATTTTATTAGAGCATCTTTCAGCGTGGAATCTTATATCGTTTGTCCACTGTCGGCTATTCACCCCCGTCGCAGTCTTTCTCCACTTTTCTTTGACTCACTCTGTCTACATTCTACATCACCACTTTCGGGGCGGTAACATTCAATTTCAAACTTCGTTCCATTTCTATTAATGCCCCTTTTTCCTCCGTCTGAGATTTCACATTTGTCTGAGAAAAATCATGTAAAATCGCAATTCGAAATACCTCCCTTGTTTCTTGTGATTCGAGCAAACATTTCTGGAATACATAAAAGTTGAAATACGTTATTTCCTATAATTGCTTCAAGTTCCTATGAAAAATATTTGTTTTAATTACAGAACTAATTAGAGTTATTTACAAAGTTTCAATTTCTCTAGGAGCCTCAGTGTCAGGAGGATAATGGAAAATTGAGAGGAGATAAAGGTGCATTCCGAGATAGTTATCAAGGGTAGCGCAATTTGTCTCCCTTCTTATCATACGAAAGAGACTTTTACCAATTAATTCTCCTTCAGGCAAGTCTGACGAAGCCGAGAACTAATCTAAAATTACGATCACGTATCGTATTCGAAAGTAATGGAAATAACTTGACAGGTAACTGATTTCTAACTGAATTATTGCCATCGTCATCCATCATTCAAAAACTACTTTTAGCCATAGTAGCAAGGATAATACATATGAGAGCTTGAAACATTTATTTTGTAGGATGATTAATGTCTCAACTTGGGAAAGTGGGTGGTTGACTCGGTGCACGGGTGTACGGTGCACTCAGACACTGTTCCGTTTCACCGTAATTAGGGGCATATTTTTTTTAGCTTCTCCTAACCTAGCTTAGATCACTGTCTACCCTAACTTATCACTCTGATCACTTTCAAGATATCCTAACAATTTCTGTCGAAAGTCTCTGCGATGAAAAATAGAATTCTCTGTAAAATTACACTCTCTGGCGAAAAAATTAGGGTTACTCGCAATTTTCAACATCTTTCATCTTACGACCGTATATGGAAGTTGTAAACACCGTCTTTCTGTCTTATCACGTATCTGTGTGTGGACAGAGATCCCAGAACACGTACATACAGGATGGAAATCAGAATTTGAGAAAGAAATTTACAAACAAAATGAAATGCAATTTAAAGAAAAAAATTCTGGATATTAATTCTAGATAAATGGCGGGAAACACAAATTATTAATACGTACGTATGTAATATATACATGTGTACTTCAGTAGTTAATAAAAATTATTGTCAAATCACCTTCAAGCCTTCAAATTTCACCAAAAGCACAAAAGATGTCTAAAACTGTGAGTGGCCCTAATGTTTTCGCTCGATAAAGCAAACCTTTATCGAATTTTCTTTTATTATTTTCACGTGTAAAATTCATATCAACCGTCTCCCTACATTTCACCAAACATCGCGTATGACAACCAGCTTCTGTCGGTTTATCGTTCGTAATAAAATGCGAAGTGAAGCAAAGTTTCGTGGCGCAAGTAGCGTGTAGTACAATATGGTTCAATAGGTAGCTGCAAGGGACGTGCGGTAAGTGATACACGCCGAGTTTAATGAAACTTCGCACAATATGTTTATTGGAACAACCTGAGCACTTCGCCGTATTTGGTTGGCGCTACTTTTCTACTTCAACGAAGAAACTACCCCTTTCGCTTATAACCCGCAAAACTCTGCGTTATACAGCCAAGTTTTTCACTTGCTCCAATAAACACTTGTTCAAAAAGTTTCATCCTCAAAATCCTCGTATATCGCGTCGTCGAACGTCTTTTGTCCGACACTTTTATCGAGGAAGAAAATACACGTGACAACGTATAATGCTTTGATAATATGTTGAAATAACGCAACCAGTTCTCCCCGACAAGAGTTTCAAAAGGGCTGAGACACGCCGGAGTGCAGCTACGTATATATATGTGTATATATATATATATATGCGCATAGAAGATTTCAGCACGGACCACAATATTACCATAAAGCCGCCGCAACGGTTATGCATAAGCATAATTTTTCCACCAGCATAACTTGCTCGTTGTACAGCTTACGAGGGCCCGCGGTGGTTGGTCCACTTCTAATTGGTTATACGACTAAACATTGCATAAATTCGCAATAAAGCTGCTGCGTGTTACGGTCCGTTTTGCCGACGTCCAAATTACCCGAGGATTTTCTTAGCGCGCGCTAATTGTCGCTTGTCGGATTTCCTGTAAACATCGTTTTGCCAACTCGTAAGTATGAGGCATAGCTCTCGACTTCTTCGAAGAAAAAGAAGAAAAAAAATCAAATACACACCTTGCTAGAGTGAAACAACGCTCGTTCAGTCGGATCAGCGATGGACGTTCTTGTATCTCGAAATGTTCCTCTGTCCTTTGTTCTATGTATACGTCCGCGTAGTGTTTCGATAATTGAAGAATGCTCGAACGTCCTCGAAAAGAAGACGATTAATTGACTCGGGGACCATTTGCTTTCAAGCGTATTTGC
>NW_017100242.1:2504432-2511109 GCF_001263275.1 Habropoda laboriosa
AGCACGTTCGAGAAGGCTTTTATACAATAAGAAACACTTTGTGCCCCCATCTCGTTCAGATGCGCAGAGGGGTAATATTCAAAAGGGAACTAACGATAATATTGATTTTTTTGCTTCTTTTCTTTTTTCTCTTATTCCAGGCATTCATTAACGATTTTCCTACGTTGATGTTTAACTTTTTTCCTCAAGTTCATTAGGTGCTCCATTTTATCCATACCCTCCCCTCCCCCTCCCCCCTTTTCATTGCTTCCTCGGCTCTTCTCCTTTTCTTTCTGGCCGGTGGCCTCTACACCCTTATACTTTCGCTTTCTTGGCCTTACAGCGCTGAAGAGCGGCAGAGCGAAAGGACCGCGAGTGCCCAGGGCACTACTTGCAACGACAGTCGAGTGTTCTCAAGGTTTCTTTCAAGGTTCTTTGTTGCCTCGAATGTCCTATCAGGCTTGATAGATCTTTGCTAATGGTTACTTTGCGGCAACGCTTTCTGTTTTATCGAAACCCTTTTGTCCCGGTACAAACGTATCCTTCAGATATCAAATTCACCTTTCTAATAGCGCACGCAGCTATCTTCAACTTTCCCTGTTCCTTACTTTAATGGATAAACCTAATGCGTATAACTGCTTTCTATCACCTTTGTGTACGACAATAATATCGAAAGATTGAAGATACGCTGAAAGTAATTCTAAATCTACCTGCACTCCTCTGTACAAAATGTGAGAATTAAATCAGGAGAAATTAAAGAATTAAAGAAAGTTGCGATTCTAACGCAGATTTAAAAGTGACATTTATCCCGAATTAGAAGTTTTAAGTGAAAGCTTAAAGTATTATATTTACTACGTTTTTCCATAAGCACACAGCTTATCCTGAAAGCCTCGATATTAATTATGCTCCGAGCCGTGAAAGCCTTAAATCGTCGAGACGGTATTGCAAGTAAAATTTT
Source organism: Habropoda laboriosa (assembly GCF_001263275.1). Classification (NCBI taxonomy): domain Eukaryota; kingdom Metazoa; phylum Arthropoda; class Insecta; order Hymenoptera; family Apidae; genus Habropoda; species Habropoda laboriosa. Next base: position 2,505,370 of record NW_017100242.1, read on the forward strand.
CTACAGGAAAATTCTACAAAATCCAAACCTACTGTTCCTCAATTTTTCCCTAAATCGATGTATTTAGTTAGAAAATTGATCGAGAACCACGGGAAAGTTCAAAGCACCTTCACGATGTACGTATTACGCGGACAGATTGAAAACGATTAAACAAGTTATTCCTAGTTCCATTGACATGCATACTAGATGGTCACATGATCGATCGTTAAGTCCGACACGGTTTGTTCGTATAGTACACGAGACGACTGGCAGGTATAGCGATGCCGAACGACGTAAAATTGACAGCCGCGTTATTAGAAGATAAGCTCGAATGTGACAACACCGACCATCTCTCCTAAACTACGGCTGTTCTTTCCATCTCGGAAGTTTTAATTATTTCAGACCGGGATTTAATATTGTACGATAACCGCCGTCACGTGATTGGATATTTTCACACACGTACAGGTAGGACAACCGGGGGCGTTGGTGGGGATACGTCTTCTTTTCGACACACATACTCTCCTCGAAGGCTGGTTATTAAATTTTCACGGGAGACGAACAGTCTTAAATATCGATTTTACTCGCTTTCTTTCTTTCATCTCGCTACCTCTTCCCTTTTGCACTCCTTCACATTCTCCCGTTAAATTCGTCCCTCTCCTCTCCCAACCCACCCCTTTTCGCCTCTTTTACGCGCGTCCTCCGTGATTCTGTCACAGCTCTGAACAACTCGTCCGCCGAATATAGAATGGTGAAACGACGTAGACCCGGCTCTCTAGCTCGGTCTCCGTCCAAACGGGATAAATACATCGCGTTTCTTTCAAATTTCAACCGTGTCTGCGAAATTAGTTTCCACCGGATCGGGGGACAAGAAAAGAGGAAATGGAGGAAGCATTAATCTCTCGAGAAGTTCGACAGTTGCTCCCGTTTGGGAGAAGGTCTTCGATCTTCGTTCGTGCTTTCAACTTACATTTATCGTGGCTCAACAATCTCTCTTCTTCGTTATCGTTTTAGAAAGTTATAACTCCTGATTCTGCCATATTTTGGGGCAAATATTAAGAAAGACGGATGCACTCGCTTCTTCGTCTTCTATATAAGTGCACAGAAAATGGCGGTAGCACTTTGAGCACTCTGTGATTTTATATTGTTAAGGCGTGTCCTGTAGCCGGATTTACCACAAGTGTTTATTGCGTTGCCTGCGACACTTAGTCCCTAGAACCAGACCCTGCCGTAAATCCTGGAGTCTTCGAACGGAAAATAGAAAAAGTGGCCCACGACTTTTGCCAACGTCGATAGGCCACTTGACTTTAACAAAGCCTAGAAAAGCGGAGATTCCACAGGATTCCCACGCATCCGTCCACCGAGGAAAATAGGAGTCTTCGTCGAGGGAAACCGCAGAGACTCCAGCAGAAACACTTGGCCACTCGCATGATAAACACCTCTCACTTCGCAGTAGAATTTATATCTTGAATTAGTTGTAGAAAATTGAACATAAAATAAAAACTTAGTGTTTCAATGAAGAAACTGGTCCTTCGTAGCCTTAGAACATTAGTCGGCATACACGTGCAAAAACCGGCAACGCTTGAACGATCGAAAGATCAACCGCAAGCCCTAACATGTATAAATTCGAAGCTTGAGATTAGAGACTTCACGTGTCATTCAGTTTGTACGAAATCAATTTCTGCTTGAGTGTTTCTTGTGTTCGTGTAAAAAATTTGAAAGTTTCCTCGAGGACTTATTGTTAAAGAAGGTACAGAGGAAATCTAACGTTGATAGCTCGAAGGTCGTTAGAAAAAAGAACAATTCTGATCGTTTTATTAGCAACGAAAATAATAGAAGTTCACCTTGTATACCGGACGTGCGTGTTACAAAGGAACGATTTATCGTAAAGTTTCATCGATGTCATTGACGTTAAGTAGACCGAGTTAACAGATTTTCGTAACACGTCCATTGTTCTGAAACCTAGATCTGACATTATATGAACAATCGTCACACCTAATGTTTCTTCCTGCCGAATGTGACTCATTGTTTCTTCGTGTTTTGTAACGTCTATTCTTTGCGCAATTCTCACATGTTCCTTCTTGTACCGTTTCTTTCGTGTAATTGCTTCATTTCTATCATTTTCACGCCAACTTCTCCTATTGTAGTCCGAAGATAACAATTTTCTACTAGTTGACGGTAAAACAGAAATCTTCCGCTTATCAATTTGTTGACTTGTAAAGGATCTTAAGTAAATTCTATTCTTAGCATAGGATTTTATGTTTTTACGTACTGAGATATGAAGGACACTTTTATTGACGTTTTTTTATTGAAATTGTACAATTTTCAGTATACGTTAAGGCACACTGAAGTTCAATTTAAAGCTCGAAGAAAGGATAAGGCTGAAAAGTGAACAGACGTCCAGATGCACAGTTTTTAAAGATAGCATTCGAAAATTGATATCATATATCAATCAGCAGTATTGATCAGCGAAGGTAGAAGGGACTGGATATTACTTTTTTACATTATTTATTGTAGCAATAGAAATTCTACAGGAAAATGGAAATAGTGTCGTATCGACAACGCCTAGAATCTTCAGTTCTTTTCATTAAATTCTGAAATATTTCTTACAGAAACTTGTAATTAATATTTCCAAGATTTTCTCAAGCAGTAATGAACAGATGACACAAAAATATGATTTACAAATAAACGAAATTTTTCTTAATTACCGTTTCGACTGCCTTCGAACAACTTCGGGGGACCTTGAGTGATTATACTCGGTTGGGATCGACTTAATGTAAAGTATAATTACGTGCACAATTAAGAACGGTAAGAAGCAAAACACCCTACCCCTGGGATTCGAAGCCAGAATATTCTGGTCCTATTATCTAACGCTATCCCGACATTCACCGTCATTACTGGAAGCAGCAATTACCATACGGTAACATTGAAATTTCTATGTTTAAGGCTACTTTTTATAACGATGTCTGGCCTAATATGCCAAATATTTTACCCTTCCTTTCTTCCACGTCGGTTACCATAATTTTCAATCCGGTCACGCATAAAAGCCGCCCCTTTTTTCTTCAGCTTCAGCTGTAAAGTGTGTGGAAAGTTGAAATGTTCAATTTTTAACCGAAGTTTATAGAGTGAAAAAGATCGTGACAATTTCACGTCAGTGACAAATTATTTAAAATTGACAGAAAATAATGAATTTAGTATGTTATTTATTAATGGATCAGTTTTTTCGTTTCACTTGAACTTCAGTAGTAAACAAGAAAATAAGATAAAAAACCTGTGAAAGTTGTTAATTTTTGATATTCGTTACTGAGGAAGTTATTATACTTGTTAACGAAGGATTTCAAACTTGTGTAAATTTAACGCAGGTAGGAAGTGGAAGATGGTTATCTTCTCGATTGACCTGTTTACACGTCTCATTTCACAAACATATTTGTTTCGTACTTTTTGTCCTTATGAATATATACAGTTTCATCAAGGATTTCCTCTATTACATATTGAATATCAAATTAAAACGGCGTCCTTTATACATACTTCTAAGAAAAGTGTTGTAAGTTGGGAACAAGTGCCGCCTTTCAGTGAAACGATGACAAGGTCATTGCTTAATACCGTTCGTTTACGATCTGGCAAATTATCACTTTCAAGGTTTCGAAAGGCTTAGGTACGTGTTATTACGTTGACCTAACGAATTTTCGCTAAGTAACTCACGAGATGACATGTTTCTTTAGAAATGAGACAGATGAGAAAAATTTCTAATTAGAGAGAAGATTTTAAATATCCTTCACGTACTATTATTGTTACTTTATTTGCTCGCAAATGAATAATTTCAATTTCCTATTATTGTTTCTACGAATGATACACACAGAGCTTTAAAAAATTAGGTAGTTTTGTAAGCAGACTAACATTACTAAAGTATTAATGAAATCAATAATTCAGAAACATTTAAGAAAACGTATTTACATTTCAGTAAACGAACGAATGCATAAATGTAGTCATCTGTTTCTCAAATATTTGTTTGGATCATTAAAATTCAATTTTTTTTCATTTTTCTGTTGAGAAATTAATTATAGGCTTACTTCCTTCTGCTGCATATTTTGCACGATATTAACTTAGAGAAGAACTTTGTCGATTGAAAAACAATCAGATTACCCTTGACACTATCAAAAATGGTTCGTGTTGAATAACAAATGTCCAGTTTAAGATAGCAATTTAAATTTTTCCGAGTTCTTCGAAAGAAAGGAAATTTCGGAGCCCTGGTATTCGAACCCGCAATTCTTCATGCACGTAGGGTCACTGGCCACTCGTTTTAACCACGGCAACCAACGCTGGCTTCTCGTTTTCTTCTGTCCTCGTACGAGTGTTCTATTGTCTTCGAAATTTACTACAAATAATGATTACGCATTTTGTCCTACTCGTTAAACCTTAGTTTCGATAAACTTTCTTGCTGTGAATAAAAAGACTGTTCCATACTGAACGAAATGTAGACAAGTTTCTATAAGTATTCTCTGTACACATAGGAGCAATCACTTTACCCGAGAATCTGCAATAAGAGGAATATTCTAGCGTTAAAAAATCGAAAATTTCTATTTCCGATCATTCGTACGAGCTGAATTATGCCCACAGTTTGGGGCAGCGCCAGAAAAACCGCCTTACGCCACTGCACACAGACGCCATATTTCTAATAATTGTCAATTTTTCACTCCTATTTCCGGCTCTATAAACATGCACCTTTATAACAGAAAAAGAACGAAACGAATCGGTCCAATAGTTTGACCTGCAATCCCTCACAAACTTCTACCACATTTTAGTACCTAAAAACGTACGACGATCCCTTCACTCTGTTTTCCCCGTTTTTATTAAAAATACAAATGAAATCTAAACACTATTTTCTACGTTTTTTTTTCTATATTAAATTGACAATCACCTGTGTTCCGTTTCTGCGTTGTCTCCTATATTAAATTGACAATCACCCGTGTTCCTTCTCCGCGTTGTTTCCTATATTAAATTGACAATCACCGGTGTTCCTTCTCCGCGTTGTTTCCTATATCAAATCGACAATAACCCGTGTTCCTTCTCCGCGTTGTTTCCTATACCAAATCGACAATAACCCGTGTTCCTTTAAAAAAAAAATACCGGTCGTTTGACCCGCCACGGTAAGAACAGGTACGTCGAATTCGTGTATATTCTCCATTAGCAATTATTCCCTGCAAAATGAAATCGACCGAACGAAAAGTGGTGTGTGCACTCTGTTCGACGCACCGTGATACCACGGAACACAATATAGCGCCGATGAATGCAGTACGTTCATGAACTCTGTTCGACCCAGCAACGCAGCAGTGTATTCTGCTTGTTACGCCTTTGGTATGAGACCTGACTGTCGGTCTTTCAATGGGGACATTATCGTGGACTTCGGGGCATCGAAATACACATCGATTTCGTGTGTACCGCACAATGGACACGCTGCTGCCGTCAGTCCGTACAACTCAGAGCCATCTAGCAATGCTGCGCAATCGACTAACTGTCAATCGATCGGCCCGGATTAAGATAATTTCGTTATCGGCCAGCAGACCAGCCTCGGTATCCGTCAGCCAACGAAGCCCGGTTTCCGATGAACGTTCGATGGCTGACGTAACATTTTATTCGAGCAGGCTAAAAGCACATTGTTCAACCCCCGGAGCCCGGGCTGTTTCCATGTAAGCGAAATATTTCCGACCACTTAAGCGCGTACATCTGCCATTCGAGTCGCTTTGTTCTCCTATGGCTCGTTCCG
>NW_017100242.1:2511254-2521336 GCF_001263275.1 Habropoda laboriosa
TGTACCTTTTAATGGGATTTCCCGTGACGTGATGATGATTACCTAACATTTTATTCAGTCTGTTAAATTCGAGTTGGGAGAGGAAGTCGGGTCATTTTTGACCCGTACTACTCGCGAGGGTGAAAATTTTAAGGAACGTATATACGGAGTGGTGCAACAACTTAATTCTTTATCGAATTTTATAACAATCGAGTGAAATTTCCGATCAAGATGACAGTCAACCGTGCAACAAGTTCGTCACCGTGTTAAGGCATTACGATTTATCAAAGCAACGAATTACGTCCTGCGGTTCTAATTTTCACAGGCATCGCGGATTGTCCGTTACAAAAATGGCCGAGTTTTACTGCGGCAATTTGTAAAAAGCGTTATCATAATCGGGCTGGTACGATTGGAAATTACAGTCCGTGGGGATATTCAATTTTATCGGCATCCAAATCAGAAAGAGATCGCGAACAGGGGAACGAGGGGGGTCGACAGGAAGAGATGTAGAAGGGGGGATCGAGAACGTTTGCTGCATCAACGATGCGGAAACTCTGCGGTGAAATTTGGGTCAGCGTCATGGAACGAAAACGATAGTCAATTTTTTTCGTCCCTCTGCATTGCCGTTCGAATCTCTCCCTTGATCTATAGAATCCTGCTTTCGCCAACTCGACATCGTCTTCCTTATCACATTCTCCGGGTGTGCTCGTCAACAGAGAAGAATCATTCTCTAGGGCGAGTGATACGATCGTTTCTGAACAAGATTCTAGGTCGCTCCTATGGGAGACTTTCATATTTCACTGTTATTTCGCTTCCTTATTTTACAACCCTTTCGTTGCCGTTTACGCCTGCGGACGCTTGGAAAATTTTCTCGCGACGTAGAGAAGTAGCTTCATTCGATGCATTTTCATTTTAATTTGAGGGGGCTGGCGTCGTAGTGGTGCAAATCACATTTTTGAACGTTTGGGTCTAAGTGCTGAAATGTAAGCTACACTTGCGAAATTGTTTAAACGACAAGTGAAGTGAGCTGTAGTTGGGACAGGCTTTCTGGTAAAATTGAATACGATACAGTAGCAAATTTGATGCTGTGGAATTTATTTGATCATTTCTAATATTCTAATGTTACTAATTTTTATAATATTAATTTCTAATAATACTAATTTCTACAATACTAACTTTTATCATACTAATTTCTATGATACCAATTTCTACGATTGCTAATTTCTATGGTACTAGTTTCTAAGATTGCCAATTTCTATGATATTATTTTCTAAGATTGCTAATTTCTATGATACTAATTTCTAATATTCATTTCTAACATTCTCTCTTTCTCAGAATAAAGAAATTGTGCCTTACACCACTATGACTTTAACCCCCTCGTTTAATTCTCTGTTTTATCTCTCGACTATTTCCATTTTAATTTAATAAAACAAATTTGGGAACGACACGGCCGAAGCAAGAAATTTTGCGACCGCTATTGATCATCTAGCGTATGTCAATTGCATTGCACACCGAACTTGCTGCAGAGAAAGGGTTAACCCACCGTGACAAATTCCTTGTGGGAGTAATACCGAGCGAATTGATATATGTATAAACCGATGTTCAAAGTCCAGACGGCAATCGACATGGATTTGAAGATACATCATTGGGATGTGATAACTGGGTTCTTGCAAGGAGCATTGAAAGATGAAGTATTCATGAGCCACCTAAGGGCTTTGTCAAGAAAGGCCATGAAAGTAAAGGATGTCTCCTGTGGAAGAGAATTTATGGGTTAAAATAAGTGTCTCGGACGTGAAAGAGAAAAATTAGAAAGGAATTGATTAATACTTCGGTTTCCGAGGTTTATTATTAAAATTGAAAGAACGAGCAACAGGTGGTAATAATTTTAAGGGACGATTACAGGTGTCTGAATTAAAGTAAGATGGAAATTATAAAATTTCAACTTCAGCTTCATTTTTGAAGTTATAAACAATGAAAGTAAACGTGTGCTGAAAATGATATCAATCGTCACCACTCGGAAATCGTATTTAAAACTGTGAATTGCAACTAGTAAGCAGATTTAATATTTCGTCAGTAATTTTCTTCGTAAAGTGTCGTTAGATGGATACCTACTTCTTTCTACAGCTTCTAAGCTGGAAACCATGCTCAATTGATTTTAAGGATTATTGAATTTCCCCTGCAGGGAACTGTTCCACATTTACCGATACTGAGCCCTAGGCAAATTTTTAATTGTTTGCAACTAAAAAGTTCAGCCGAACTTGGAATTTTTTTTCGTCCCACTTTGCCGCCTAGTATCTACCCTTAAAATTTCTCCCACCTGTTGCCAAATGTCCTATATATATATTATGCAAAAGCAGTGATTTAACGAAGCATAAAAACTAACGAAAATGAAAAATTACTAAGTAACAAAAATACGTGCATTGAAAATTTCCAGAGAAGCTTAGCAACTCCCAGAACGTTTTAACAAATTTTTCAATACTCAAATCAACAGAAATAAAGTGAATTACTATTTACCTCCGCAGCACAAATTTCAAATCTATAAAGAATTAGCAGCAGATTTAATATTAATGTAAATTGACAATTACTCCGAAATTTTTGACAGACAGTGTATATATCTTCGTTTATTTCGTAAAATCTGGTATCGTTTACAAAAAGCTTCCACCTATGATGGCGCACGTTAATACGAACGTCTGTCAATAGGTTGTCATTTACATCCTCGTTTTATGTTAAACAGTTACTTGGTCGGAACAGCTGGTTATCTCATTTGGCACCTTGCTGCGACATGCACTTTTATTTGCCCCGCTTTCACGCACGAAAGACGTATGCACGTCCTCGCTGTACTCTCTAATCGCGTGGTAATACATCGACCTGCGGTTTAGCCTTTCGCGGAAACGTCAATATCGGCGGCCAAAGCGTTGAAGCTGATTTATTGACATGCGAGCAGTTTATAAATACGCCATTTCGCTGCCCCGCGTCTTTCTCTCTCGCGTTTCCAATGTGACACTTGCCTTGCGCAACTTTTCCAGGGAAACACGACGATTACCGAGACAGTGCGCATTTACAGAGCAAATACGTATGAATAATTATACGCTGCTCGCTTTCGAGAAAGTTCAGATCGATTCTGTTCTATTAACGTTTCGCGAGGACACGAGAAAGTTAAGCAAATCGCATCGTATGTTGCCTTCCTAATGTTTCATGGCTGTTAAAACTAGTTTCATTAAACAACTAAACTGTAGACTGTGCTCGATAACACTTCCCCGGAGTATTACGCTTTCCTTCTGCATCCACTATTAATATATTTGCTGCGTTAATAATACTATAACCGGAATCTCAAAGTGCACAGCGATTAGGAGCGATTTAGGAGGCGATTTTCAACCCTTCGCTGTGGAAAGAAAGCACGCGTGCAATATTCTTTTGAGAACTACCGTGTAACAATGTTTCATCGAAATCGGTGATTTTCACTTGGAGATGTTCCCTCAGTGGCTTAGACATAAATGTTGCTATTTTGCAACGATTAGTTCTCAATCAGATTTCTTGGCCTTATTTCTCAATGTTTTCATAAAATATATACCAACCTATGGACAACGTTAAATTTGTTATTAAGTTTCTTTTCGAAGCGTGCGATAGGGCGTCGATCACAAGAAAAATTGAAATACCACAACAAATTAACAGAGTTTTCGCGTATCTTGGCGGAAGCTGTGCCGAACATCAAGTTCCACATATCTGCCGTATACCGAAAAGAATCAAAAGCTCCCAACGGCGTAGGTTAACAAAGAGCGATACATATTGGATGAAATTCATTATTAAACGGCTCACAGTATAGCCGTAGATGTGTCACAGTGAATTTCGTGGTATTAAACAGGACTTTTTCGTCGTCACGTTCGGCAAGCCGGGACCAACCCTCCCCGTAATAACAGTGGTCGTGGCCAAGTCCCACGAGGGCGGTGAATAAGGGCCACACCGTGGACTGACTTCGTAGTAGTTAGATCGCGCAAACTTTCGGTACCCTACTCGCGTAATTTTCCAAGTTATGTCGTCGCGCGGCCGAGGCGTAATTTTCCACGGTGTATATTATAAGCTATTCGTGACCCGACCCGCAATGTTTTTTAATTTTTCTTCCCCCGGAACGATCAACGCGGTAGGAAAATACGACCGGGATAAATCCGTTGTGCACACACACACCATAGCGGGGGGATAAATTCCGGCGAAATCATTGGCTCTTTTTCACCGTGCATTATAACCCGGTGCCAGGGATCCACGGAAACGTAGGATGTAAATTAAACGTGGTATCGCGACGAAATATCTGCCCGGTTGAAAGAAATATGCATCTCGACGGTGATATTTCAACGGAAACGCTTCCAATACCAAAGTTATCCTTATCGGCCGCCAATAAAAATTTTTCATCGGGGACCACCCCGGTGTAATAAGTTATTTCCGTAGGACAATTAAAGCAAACGAACCAGATAAGATCGTGAACCTGGTGAAACCCTCTGTCGCGTCGTTCGTTTCGATACGCGATTCTTCTTCTTTTTCTCTCTCTCTCTCTCTCTCTCTCTCGTCTCCTTTTTCCCCCGCCCAGGGAATGCAGTCTCGTGTCGAGAATGTGGCCGCGCCTCTGTTCTCTCTCAGCGGGAGGGCTACACACGAGAGCGAGAAGTTGCAGAGTGGCCCTTTATTTTCATTTTCGTTGCTTCCCTCGTGGCGCTGTTTCTCCCTATATTTATCTAATAGCACCACCCCAGACCGCGGGCTCTTTTCCTACACCGGGAACCGGCTCACCGCAGCTGCGTATAGCTCCGGTTGCGCGCACTTTGCGCCTCCATTATACGGCCAGTTTCCTTTCCCGCTCTGCCGTGTCCTCAAAATAATTAAGAGTTCATTAAGGGAAGATGGATTGCGCTGTTTAAAGCTGGTCTCCAGCACCGTTTCAATCCCTCTTCTATGTTCACGCAAACTTGTCTTCATCTTTTCCATTACTCTCTCTCGCTCTTCTTTGCTTTTCGTCGCCTCTGTCTTTTCCTATCTCCACGTTCTACAATCGTACTACGCGAAAATCTACGAATAAAGGACCGTTGTTTATTAGCTGCCAGATATTTCGTCCCCGTCCACCTCTCGTTATACGGCCTTCCGTTTCTCCGCTCGCTGTACTCTTCCTGCTCGCTGTACCTTTTTTTCTCTGATCGTCCTAACGCTTAATGGCTCCGACACAATGACTTCGAGTTTAAACGACGAAGCTCCGCCCGGGGCGACCGGCCATTTGTCAGCCAACAAACCTCTCTGACATCCCTTTTTTGGCAAATCGCGCGGCCCTACCCACCGAAATTCGTTCCTTGCGGATCTCCGATTGTTTATTTTTCTTTCGATCCGCGGCAGAAGATTCGAGAGAGAGAGAAAAGGACGCACCGCTACCAATTTTCACGTTCGCGGCACGACAACGTGAATAGTCGTGCCATAAGCTTTTGTGCTCGGGAGGCTTCTATATTGTAAAATATACCTGCGTGGAAAATACAACGGGTCCGTGAATTTTAACAACATCGTACGTTTGTTTCATTGAAAATATATATCTATAATATTTTAATTAGTCGTATCAATATTGTTTTCTTCGAAACGTCGCTAACTTTTTATTTTCGCGTATTTTTCGCAAACGAGGAATTTCGCTTCCTATTTAAAATAATATTCTATCTGTCGCGAAAACTAGTATTTCAAATATTTCTTTCTCCGAATTTCACTCCCAGCTCTGCTATGTAGAAATAACGAAACTCTCCCTCCTGTTTCCTCTCGATGGCAAGAATCGAAACGACTGCGGGATCTTCTCGACAGCCTGAATAGTTTACATACTCCCGATGGCTTTGTATAGTCAATGTAATTCGCTGTTGCGAAAATAATAGTACTGGAAACGTAAAAGTTGCTACTTGCGTATAGTCGACGGAGAATTATATCGGAAATAGTTTCAAGGCAGCTATGCGATGTTGAGATCCCTGCAGGGTCGTGTCGAAACTTTCCCAGCGATACTGGCATAGTTGACAGACTGCGGTATGTCAGCACAATAACAGTATATTATTTATTCAGGAGGTCGCATGATCATTTCCAATAAAATACACCCTCTCTCTCTCTCTCTGTCTGTCGTTAGTTTCTGTTCTTTTTTTATTTCACAACTGGTGATGGACGAGCGATGGAAATAACGAGAAAGTTTAATAAACCAGGGTTGTTTTCAACACCGGCGAGAAACATTTTACAGGATGCTGTTAAATGTAAACGCGTACACCGTTGAAGTGAACTAAATTGTAAAGTATATAAACACTTTTAACGAATATTTCGTTGCGTCGAATAAACACGGAAAAAACATGGAGCAAACGCAGTTTTTCTTATGAATTATTCATATTTCGAAATTGTAACAATGGCAATTTTTAAATCGCTTTTATCCATGGAAATATTTTCCCTTTTTTTTCATGAATACCGAAACTTTTCCCCCGCGATCGACAAATTCGTCAATTAACTTCGAGCTTTTAATTAAATTTAGCGTCTCACAGCGGCTTCCTCTAGACCTATTACTACAGCCTAATGCACTGGGTGATCACTTTAATAGTCTTCCAGAATTCCCTTCGTATTTCTTGTTTTTGTTGGAACTTTTTTAAAAAGCTCCAAAAGAACCACGTTTGTACATTTTCTTCTTTCTTACACTCATAGAACATTCTGACAAAGTTTCTGTGACACCCTGTATATTAAGGAGAGAAATATGTAGGACAGAGGTGGAATTGAATCTAATTAATCGAATCTCTATAACCGCTAATCGCGTTCACTCACTCTCCACGATGTCTCTCCCTTTTTCTACCGTTGAAACTATTACGAATAACAATTCCCGAGGTAAATTTACGACTCATTTGCTAAAAACGGCCTGTCTCCGCAGAATCTTTCTACAAATCACGCGCATGGTAGACTGATTTAAGTGGCTCTCTGGTGGATTTGACAATAAGATCGAAGGAGAGATTCGAAAGAAGGATAGTTACCTTCAAAGACCAGCTCCCATTACGGTTATTACTCGTCGTCCAGAGTAGCAAGAACCTGGTAGATTGCCTCAAATCACCGACTGCGATCCGCCTAGCAATCAAGCCACCCCGTTTTTCTTCGTCCTGCCGATCCTAGCCTTCGTCTATAAGTTAACCCGCCCGCCCCCTCCGCCCCTCCATTTTCACCCCATACCCGAAATCCATTATCGATCGTCGCCCGTATAATGAACTTTAAATCGGTGATTACATTAATGAGACGTCGACGCAAGATTTCGCGTAGGTCTAAGCTACTAGAATCTGCAAATTGCCCTCCAGTTTTGATGCCTACCGATCGACACATACCGGCAGAAATGCCGGATGAAATTTGCCAATTATGGTGTAATTGACAAACATTGTTTTCACGGATTTGGTGACTTCGGTATTGAATGGTAACCAAATCTACTATCGTCGTTGAACTGGATATACAATTCTACGTTACATTGCCCTCATCCACCTTATTTTGGGGAGGATTCGCCATTTTTTTGGCCGAATTTTCAATGTGTTAATTATTGTATTAATAAACATAATTTTTACGGATTTGGTGACTTCGGTATTGAACGGTTAGCAAACCTAATATCGTCGTTGAACTGGATATACAATTCTACGTTACATTGCCCTCATCCACCTTATTTTGGGGAGGATTCGCCACTTTTCTAGACGAATTTTCAATGTGTTAATTATAGTATAATTAATTAACATAATTTTCACGGATTTAGTAACTCCAGCATTAAATGGTTATCGAACCGAGCATCGTCGTTGAACTGGATACACAATGCCACGTTACATTGTCCCCGTTCACCTTATTCGCGAGAGGATCCGCAATTTTTCTATCCGAACTTTCGCGTAGAATACAAGTAGAAATTGTTTTCGTTTCGGGTAACGTAAAAAACACGAGCAAGACAGCCGTTATCGTGAAATATTATTTTTAACCGAGTGGGGTTCCTCTCCGGAAGCGAGCGAAGTACCGTCGTACAAAACTGTAAATTGAAAAGCAACCAGAATAATTTTAACCAGAGCTCGGTCCTTCGCTTACCAACAGCATTTCACCTACACGTCCGTTCCTCTCGCTCGCTTTTTCCACTCTTCTCCTCCTTTCTCTCTCTCTCTCTCTCTGACTTCGTTTTGTCAACCTTTCCTCGTTTTTAAACTGTGCTTGAAAGCACGAGTGCCGTATCGTATTTACACAGGCACTGGCTGCTGACAGTCGAGCGACTAGGGGAAAGAGCAGTAGCCATTGTGCTCCAGTGGGTCACACGTGGAATAGCCATGCCGGTGGGTGGAGAACAAACAACTATATGCGAACTTACTCGATTAAGGACGATTGAAACGAACCCGTTTTACCGGGACTTGGAGCGCGCGCGCCGGTATTGTGTCCAGTTTTACGTGCCGCACAGATGCTGTAAATCAACGTTCGAGTTACACTGAATGAAGCGCGTGGAAAAAACTTGATCGTATTTACTGAATAAATCCAAGACCCGTTTCACCGCGTTAGAGAAATGCTCCGACAATGGGCCGGCTGTATTGATTTTAACAGCGACTTCGTCGCCGTTAAACAATTTCGCGATACACCGCGAACGTTCTGCTGTTCGCTCTTTTCAACATTTACCGTCGGCATCGCGAGACTAATCTCGCCGGGAAAGTATATCTCGCGAGAATATAAACATCGAGAAGGACGCGTGTCGTTTCCTCGAATATTTTAGGTTTCTGCTCCTTTTGAAAAGGAGCGAGGCATCTTGATATCCTATGTAATAAAACCGAATCGATATTCAATTGTGCGATCGAGACATCTTATCAGCAACCGGGTTTACGAGTCTTGTACAAACACGACTGACTGCGTTGATCAAAGCGCATCTGCATTTGATAGATGTCAGACTCGCTGCGCGAGCGTAATTCAGTTCGACAGAGCTGGACGAGAGCTGTTCAATAGAACATATAAACTGTGCAAACCAGTGATTAATGTTCCCTCCTTCTACTCTTATTGTTATCGTCTTGTCGGCGTATAAATAATGTCGTTCTCATATTCGAGGGGTCTTTTCAACCGATGCATACCGGGTGTCCCAATTTCTTCCGACTCTTTTCCAACGAAACTTTGTCAGTATGCTCTATGTACATCGGTAAATGGAAAATGTCATATAAACATAAGTCGTTTGAAGTTTCGTTGAAAAGTTACAGCAGTAAAACGCTATACGAAGGGAATAATATTTCGTATTTCTCTTGTAACTTTTCAACGAAGCTTCAAACGATCTACGTTCATATAACATTTTCGTCTCACCTATACCCATAGAACATGCTGACAAAATTTGATCCGAACGAATCAGGACACCCGGTATGCATGGATGGTCGCGTAACAATAGTCAATTGCATCAGTCAGTGTACGATTCAGACGTGTAAGAAAATAACATGGAAAAGGAAGGATACGCGGACAGGATAGGAAAAATGTGCAGAGCCATAGTTACGGTGATAAATCACTCTCGATCTTACTCGGGAGATCCTTTCAGGTTCTTGTTAGTGAAACGTCGCTCTTTGGGGATACCGGAGAAAACGGGTCGAAGGAACGGTTCCAGGGGGAGGTTAGCTACAGCAAAAGATTCCACCGGAGTGACGAGGTGTGCGCTTCTTCGTACGCAACAAAACATCGGAAGATTCAGGTGACGGTATACGGTAATCCTACTTGACTAACATGAGTTAAGCGACGTCGCCCGGGTGTTCCTCCGTGTGTCTGGAAAAGAAAAATTGCAGACAAAACGTGGTACGCTCTGTAGGTAAGGTCTCGGTTTTCCTTTGAAAAAAAAAAAGGGGCGGAGAAAGCCGAGTTGACCATACGGTCGAGCACTTTTGATAATTAAAGTGCTGTGTTAGCAGCATACACACGGACAGCATCCCCATCGAAATGGGGAAAGTTAAATGGCCCTAATACCTTTTCCCGATTGCCCTAATAACTTTACCTCTATTTATTCTCACGTGTTTGCCAAAGCCACGATCGAACGGAAATGCAGCGATCCGGAAACCGCGGAATTCGTTTGGAAATTCAACAATGCGCAACCCATCAAGATCGAA
>NW_017100242.1:2521358-2539585 GCF_001263275.1 Habropoda laboriosa
TAATACTGTTACCGCAATTTTGCGAACCGGCAAATCGATAATAGAACGATTAAACTGTTCTTTTGTCGAGCGCTGAGGCGGCAAAAGCCAGTTTCTTTTATAGTTTCTCTTTGATCTTACGTTCAACGCGACTTCGGCGCAGTTTTAATCGCCTCGCACAATTTAATTAGTCTCTATTCTTTTCCTTTAGCGTACTCTCAAGAAACGTTCTACGCTGTTTGAATCAATCTTCGGTAATAGCCGCGAACAAATCTGTGAAATCGACCGTTGATTAAGACTTCAAATTTTTATACACTTTTCTTATACACAGTTACTTAGGAACGAGTATTTCTCACACGTTCTGCAATTATAATCGCCGGTTTGTTTTTGTCAAGGCAACATTGTTTGTTACATTACACGAAATTTTATCTCTCGAACGTTTAAACGGTGGAAAAGGAGTGTGACTTGCAAGTCTCGCCTAAGTGCATTTACCTGAAATGCATTTCCAACTGTGCTATTACAAAATTAAGAATCCCCATCGAAATATCGCCAACGTACAATTATGTTCTTGTCTTAATTTTTCCTCCGCGAAATGTGTCTCAAGAATGATGCAAATAAGATCTCAAGAGGAACGACAAAATTCGCGAATTCTGTAATATACGAAACGCAACATGTTTCATTTTCTTTTCATTTTCTCCCCTAATTACACATTTCAATCACAGACCAGCGAGAATTTAACCTAGCATTACAATCAACTTTCACCTCAGCTTGTGCAAAAGTGGTTCCAGTGGCGTAATAAAAAGTAGAACGTACAAAATGACCGGTCAATATAGGACACATATTTTTTTCACAGAAACTAGATGGAAGTTGTTACTCGACAAAACTGCCATACCTCGCTGCGGCATTAATAACGTGGAATCGAGTGGCGAGCATGTTTCACCGATGAGCATCAACAATGGCAGCAACGTTGCTACAGTCTCCGCAGCAGTGTGGTATTCGAACGCGCCTTTCGAAACTTAACTCGGCGAATCGCGTTATTCAAATTTGCTCCCCCGTTGCCCGGGCCGCGCCGCTATTTTCCGACGTGTTTCACGATATCGCTTGAAAACAGTGAAAACGTAGCAAGACGGCGCGAGAATCGTTACTTCCCCCTTTTCCTACCTTTTCGAGTCGCGAAACCTGCTACGAAAATAAATGACTCTTTGTTACGCATTATGCCGTCTGGCTATTAAAACCGCTGGTAATTGCTTGGGGTGAATGCAAAAAAAAAAAAGGAGGGCGAAAAGCGGGGAAAGTGTGACGGAGAGTGAAGCGGGGGAGGAAAGGAGGAAAGGTTGGCTTTTGCAGAAAGGTGGGCTGAATACGAGTAGAATTGAAAGGGAGGAGGGAATTAATTCGTTGATAGAACGCGTGCGTTTATTATATGCTCGGGGATCGCATGATCGCCGGTAGTAGAATGAGCGCGGAGCGGAGGAAATGCGTTACGACAGAGCGCCGCTGTTTACACGCACGCACAGTCTCCGAACGTTTCATTTTCTCAGGATTAAGTAACCACCGTGATCGTTACCCACATACGCCGCACCGCTATTAACGGTTTAATTAGCGTAAGTTTTCATTTGTAGGATTATAACAACGCGGCGAAGTTCCCGTGTGGAATTGCGGCTCGAGAGACGGCGAGGACGGAGAATCGCCGCTCGAGGAAACGAAGGAGAGAACGAACGATCGTTTTTCACCGCAAACGCGGCTTATTATTGCATTTTCGCGGATTACGCCTAAGCTTCGAGGAATTTGCCGTTTGTGCTTACTGCGGGGAATCGGAAAGATGTCGTTACTTAATTCGTCGTTTAAAGAGTTTTAAATATCGCTGGGTGCGTAAACTGGGTAATGCGGAGAGATATAGATGGAAAATTCGGTTTCTTTCTTTTCTTTTTTGTCATCGGTTTATCGACTGGATTGCTCAGGTGCGAGTAATAGCTCGGTGTCCAGTAATTTTCAGCGAATCGGAGGAAATATTAATTTCTTTTTTTCTCCTTGTTTTTCGTCGCATCAGCTACAAGGTTATTTTCGCTATATTTTGTCGGTTAGTTTAGTGTCTTTAATGAAGCCAAGAAAATTTGGTATTTTCTTGTGATTCAGATTTCTTTTAAGAGAGTGTTTAAGCTGTACTTTGAGATCACCGTATTGGGTGATCTGTTGTGATCGGTGTGAAAAATATTAACTGTTCGCATTAGATCATTTTGATATAAAAGTTGAAGGGCGTACTTAAGAAAAAGTTTGAATTATGTATAAAAATTTTCTAGAAAATATAATTTGCTGGTGCTTTCTCGTGGGCCACCCGGCGCGTGTGGATATACGATTGGAAGATTTAAATTTGAAATTCTGAATAACTCGAGCACAAATTAACCCATTTTTTTAACAAGTTACGCTTCGAAAATTAGAAAACTTCGCATACGATTGTCTTTGTTATCGTAACACAATAAAAAAACACAAAGTAAAAGGAGTTTCCATATTTATACATTTCAGTGCGGCTACTTTTACCTAGGACGTCAATTGATGTTCTCAGTAGATAACGATGAGTTCCCTGAGGACAGCAATTGTAATTATGCAAAGTAGACATTTGAAGGTAAAAAGAGAATAAAGGAAGTTCAACTGTTACTGTTAATGATCGTTTTAATAACTACTTCGGTAATGATGAATAATTGTACGCCGAATAAATTATCTTATACTAACTTTTAAGCGGTTCAATTTTTAATCACTCAAGATAATACAGAAATATAAATTATTTCTTTTCAAAATTTCAAAATGCAACAAAGTGAAATCAAATAGATATAACACATCAATTTTATAAATATTTTAAGCAGTATACTATATTTAGTTTGACCTAATATTTTCATCATGTGCAATAATTTAAAAGGACACGAAATCAAGTATACGTGACGTATCGATTTTTTTAAATATTTCAGGAAGTACAAATTTCGTTTGGTAATTTAATCATTGCCTGACCTGAACATCTAGTTTCTCAGAACCTAATAAATCCCTTTAAATTAATCAATTATTTAATTCCAATCACACACGTGACATTCTCATTCTAATTTATCATTAATAATTCGATATTTCCTGCGATGCATGCGAAAGAAGAAGAAGAAGAAGACGGAGACGAAGTCGAATCAATGAAATAAAACGTGTCCTTTTCAATCGGGCCGCTTATTATTCAAGGGACGTCTGCAAAATACAACTACTCGGCAATTTCCTAGAAGTAATGAGTCTCTTATTTCGTTACGTTGCCACTCGTTGCTTCGTCGTAGCTACGTAAAACTTCTTCCGGTAAGACTGTCACGTTCACTAGGTCCAACAGACGTGCCCGTGACACCAAACTCGAGTGGATTGGTCCACGGGTCAGACACCAGAGAAAAACGAGGTGTAGCAAGAGTAGAAGGTGCCCTGTGTGCTCCCCACTCGAACTATTTATTCTGGCACAAATCGCATTACCAACTTCAACTGCAAAATTGACTTCGTCCAACTTTTACGACGCCTCCGTCCTTACGCCCCTTCGACGCCACCCGCACGGTCAGAACTTCAACTTGTACGAGGGTTTACCAAACTCAGTTTAAGAAGAAGAAGAAGAACTGTTTCAACCGGTCGGGAGACGCATCTTGCGGGACTTTCTCTCCTTCCTTGTCGATATAAAATCGTACGACACGAGCCTCCGGTGGAAATAGCAGTTCGAAAGTTCCAAACTGTCGGGAATAACGAACAGTATCGCTGTAAATTGCTGAATTTTCTCTTGCCTGATTAATTCGACCGGAGACAGCGTTGGCAAATTTATGCACGCCGCGCCGTTCGAAAGAATGAAATTTCAATTTCGTCGATGGAGAATTATCGCCTTGAGGAAGTGTACGTTTACGGTGAAAATGTGGTAGTATGGGAAAATGGATAAGAAGTTAGAGTTTTGGGACTAGAGACTGAGAGATTTGAAACTTGAAACTGAGAGATATGAGACTTGAAGATGAGAAATTTGAGACTTGAAACTGAGAGATTTGAGACTTGAAGATGGGAGATTTGAGACTTGAAACTGAGAGATTTGAGACTTGAATCTGAGAGATTTGAGACTTGAAACTGAGAAATTTGAGACTTGAATCTGAGATATTTGAGACTTGAAGATGAGAGATTTGAGACTTGAAACTGAGAGATTTGAGACTTGAATCTGAGAGATTTGAGACTTGAATCTGAGAGATTTTAGACTTGAAGATGAGAGATTTGAGACTTGAAACTGAGAGATTTGAGACTTGAAACTGAGAAATTTGAGACCTGAATCTGAGAAATTTGAGACTTGAATCTGAGATATTTGAGACTTGAAACTGAGCAATTTGAGACTTGAAACTGAGAGATTTGAGACTTGAATCTGAGAGATTTGAGACTTGAAGATGAGAGATTTGAGACTTGAAGATGAGAGATTTGAGACTTGAAACTGAGATATTTGAGACTTGTATCTGAGAGATTTGAGACTTGAAACTGAGAGAATTGAGACTTGAATCTGAGAGATTTTAGACTTGAAGATGAGAGATTTGAGACTTGAAACTGAGAAATTGAAGACTTGAGCATAAGAAACTATTAAAGACACACGTGTCGTTTAAAAATTACGTGAAATTGCAGTTCGAAAGTTCCAGTTGTCGAGAATAACGAAGAGCATCGCTGTAAATTGCTGCATTTTCTCTTTCCTTATTAATTCTGACCAAGATAGTGTGGGAAACATATGGACGCTTTCTAAAGAATGAAATTTCAATTGGAGAATAAATGTATGGTGGAAATTCGATAGTACGAGGAAAATGGATAACAAATTATTTTCCATGATCAATTGATACGCGTAGCCATTTAAAAATCATTTACTTGATTACCGTTACTATTAAAAATGTTCGTAGGTATTTAGTTAGCTGACATAAGCCTTGATCTTAGTATCTAGAAAAAATAAGACTCACCTTGACTCCCGTATCAAAAAAGTTTAACTACTAAAAAATTGATTTGTATACAGACTTCTGAGATTGAAAAAAAGTCATCTGAATGCAACATAAAAACGCCATTAGGGTTAAATACATTCATCATCTCTTGCTACTTTAATATTTTATATCAGTTTGAAATATTACATTGCTTCAATCGGAGAATAATTAGCTGTACGAATTAATTTATCGCAATCTTATCTTTTCCTGCGTTATAAATTACATTTACATCAATTAGTATAATAGCTTCCATTGCTCTGGAAACCTCATGCGTGCGTACATACTTCTGTATAATTGCAATTTCTTATTCCTTATTCGTAGAAAGAACGCAGTTTCACTTTCAACGAGGAAACGTACGCGTTAGATTGGCTGCTCGCCCGTTACCTTACAGGATTATTCGTGTTCCGATTTCATGATTTCTTTTGTTAGCGAAACGATCTAACGAAAACACTCGAATACGAAAAATTGCACGTCGATCGTAACGAAGGAAAAAGCAACACCCATTACTCGTTCGTTAATCTAGGGGGGGAATCTTGTTGAAAACGCATCTTTGCAGTGCAAACAGAACTATAATATGTAGCACTTGTTGTCAATTTCGCATTAGAATTGAAATTAACCACCCATTTGTCTTCTGGTCGGGCTTAATCGTGACTAGCCAGGTGATTTATGATTTCCACTTCTCCTTAGCAAACACGGTTCTGCCGGCCAGATGTGGTAAGGCGTGTAAAGCGATTCAGCAGTCGAAATCGAGAGGGGTCGGCGGGAAAAAATTAGCCGCTCTCCGCCATGAGAAGCGCGAAGATTATGAGCGTATTGCGTGATCTGTATGTACAACGTAACTCTTGGAAAACATTTCCGACGTGCAAAGCTTTTCATTATTCGCAAGACCGTCCGAAACTTACGCTGTCGTTTTGCCGCAACATTTCACGGGTAATATCTGCATTACCGTCTGCTTGCGAGTAATACGCGATACTCGGATCTGTAATGATTCGGTTGAGCGAAATTTATGTAAACGTGATACACGTGTAAATGATTGCGAGACCTCATGATTTTTCAAACACTTCCGGGATGAGATAAATGGTGTGAAAGCAATAAAGCTGTGCTCGATTGTTAATACGTTGCAAAAATGGAAAATTGTTCAGAGATCGATCGTCAAATTGCAGAAATAGAACATTGATCAATGCTCCATCGTCAAATTGCAGAAATAGAAAATTAATCAATGCTCCATCGTCAAATTGCAAAAGTAGAAAATTAATCAATGCTCGATCGTCAAATTGCAAAAGTAGAAAATTAATCAATGCTCGATCGTCAAATTGCAGAAATAGAAAATTGATCAATGCTCCATCGTCAAATTGCAGAAATAGAAAATTGATCGATGCTCCATCGTCAAATTGCAAAAATAAAACGAATCAGTTTTCAAAATGGTGAACAGATTGTAAAAATACTTGGTTTTAACCGATCACATACTGATTCCATAATTCACTGATACAAATTTCATCGTACATGACGCGATGAAGATGTCGAGATCGAATTCAAACGTTTCTAATAACCTACTTTGTACGCGGGTATTTCTACGGAAATAGTTCGAGCTCTATTTCAGTTGAGCCTGTAGTGTTTTCAAATAGCTGATCTACATTCGGATCTCGCAGTAGATAATGCATTCATGATCGCATTCGGTGAGAATTCGTTATTGACGTCTCCACACGTACGTTGCTAACTCTTCTGGTAGATCGTGCCTCTATTGATTCGGAAATTCAAGTAAAGAGGAGAAAAAAACCGTGTGAAAAATGGGCATCGTCAAATGGCTATTTTATGTTGTAACTGTTGAATCGTTTAGTAGCTCAGAAAATTCACGAGAACCGTGAAGTCAATTTATCATACAGTTCAGTAGTTTCTGATTCTTCCTGAGAGAAATTTTTAACAAAATTTTCAACTTTGAGACAACCAGACAACAACTATGCAAGTCAATAGAGAATACTTTTTTCGCAAAAATTTCATAGAAAATAAAGCTCGAAAGCTTTCTCAAAATTGCCATAGTTTACCATTGTAAGCTATTATATAAAAATTAAGAAAGATAATTAGAAATTAAAAAATTCACAGTTAGAACGAAAGAGCTCTTGCAATTTCCGATCAAATGAAATATCACCTAATTTATATTACATTTCATACATATCAGATTTAGTACCACATATCACCTAAACTGCATCTACTCGTCCTATCGCGAGATTCCCGACAGAATAATTATGCAATGGCCGTTTAGGTTCGCTTCACGTTCACCCAGTGTCCTGATGCTTACAACCGAAAGTGTACCACTTACTATAAAACAGCGAAGCAATGTCAATCGAGCAGCAATTACAAAATTTCTTTGTCACAGGACGAACGAATTCATTCTACACTGCAACAAGTGCGCGACACAGGAGATAATGTCCTTGTGCCGATTACAGAGTTAGCATATATAACTAGTTCCGAGTTCTAACCGACAGTCCAGCCTGGTAATGTTTACCGATAGATCGTTCAGTGGATCGTAAAACATATTTGGCCGTCTGGTATATATTCAGTTCAAGGTGAACCACACTTTCGAGGCATACGAACAGGGAAAGTGGTCAGACATGGTGGTAGTAATGCCACTGTCAAGAATATTTCTGCACCGCCTTGTGAAGCAGTTTACTTTGGATCGCGGAACCGAGTCAACCTACTAGATTCTGCAGGTTCGCTAAATTTCTGCTTAACGTTGCGACTCCTAGAAAGAAACCTCGATTGTGTGTATATAGATCAGTTGTTTCGTGAATTTGTCATGGTTCACACGGTGCAATTGTTCAGTTTCCTCTTGACCCTTGGGTCTTTGTATTACGCGAGAGGAGAAAGAGGAGAAGAAGGAGGGGGACTAGAAGTTGCTTTTCAATGGAAATATTTGGATTGGGTTTGGCCGAGTGTTCAATTGACGGGAAAGAACTTCACGCTTGGTAATCCGTTTACACAAGATGTAGACGTCGATAGATACGGCCGTGTGTTCGTAACGAGTCCTCAGTGGTTGGACGGTGTTCCGATTAGCTTATCGTTGGTAACAACTGCTATTGGTTTAGGTGGTCCTTTGCTAATACCGTATCCCGATTGGACCTGGCACAAGCCGTATAATTGTGACAGCATTATATCTGTGTACAGGTTGGCGGTAAGTGTTACGATGAATTAGGTTGGTGCGTATGAAACGTGGTTTTTTGAAATTTTGACGCTTCAAATGAAATTTTAGACGGGTTGTGTTTTTTTCCAAAAATAGCGTATTTAATCAGAATAATTTGGCAAACGTAGATTTTTACTTTCCTATACAGTATTCAATCGAAATAATTTGGTAAACTTAGACTTTTGATTTTCGGTGCAGTATTTAATTAAGATAATTTGGTAAGCTTAGGCAAATGTTTCTCTGTGCTATGTTACGCTTTGACACCGGGAATGATTAGATTTAGGCAGAGTGACATTTTTAAGTAGAATTGGTACAGGTGAATTCGTGAAAGAGACACCAGATGAAATGACAGTGTTTTGATAAGAAATGGCGCGAGAAAATTGCACTACAGGTCAAAGATTTGGGATCACTGTGCACTGAAAGTTGCAGATCAAAAGTTTGGGATCACTGTGCACTGAAAGTTGCAGATCAAAAGTTTGGGATCACTGTGCACTGAAAGTTGCAGATCAAAAGTTTGGGATCACTGTGCACTGAAAGTTGCAGATCAAAAGTTTGGGATCACTGTGCACTGAAAGTTACAGATCAAAAGTTTGGGATCACTGTGCTTTGCAAGTTACAGAAAAATTTTCAGACAGAAGTATAGCAATTTTAAGAATTACTTAACGAATTTTTTAACATTCTAATCAACAGAAAATGGATTAAATCGCAATTGATCTCCAGAACACCAATTTCGAATTTATAAAGAATTAACAGCAGATTCAATATCGCTCTAAATTGGCAAATGATCCAAAACTTTTGACTCGTAGTGTATATAGCTATGAACTGCATTTATTTTCAATTCCTGAACCGGTCAACCCAGTCTAACCCTTAAACTTTCTTTACATTAATCACACAACCGTAAAAGTAATACAAGTTGTACGAGAGAAATTTTATGGCTCAAATTAAATCGAAACGATAGAACAATCTATGTATATCCGTGATTAAAGTTCGCCTACAGACACAGTCTCAAGAATTACGCAAGATTAAATTAAGTGTACCAACACATGATTGGCTGCTCTAGATAGACGAATGCAATCGCTTGTGGGTTGTGGATAATGGCCGTGTTATGGGAAACGCTGTTTGTCCCTCGAAAATATTGATCTTCGACCTAACTACCGATCAACTGATCCATAAATACACGATTCCGAATGATCAAGTGCTTTATGGAAAAGCAGCATTAGTTACGCCGATCGTTGATGTCAGAAAAACCTGCCTCGATACTTATCTGTACGTGGCGGATGTGGATCAAAATGGCCTACTGATTTACGACTTATATCACGATTATTCGTGGCGGGTGAACAACACACGCGGCAATGCATTCGGCCCGGATGACGACGCCATGAACATTACAATTGCCGGTGAATCGTTCGATTTAACTGATGGCACTCTTGGAATGTCATTGACACCAAATGGATATTACGACGAAAGGTATTGGCTTTGGCTATATGTACAGCTTGTCTACGCAACCGAACGTATGTATAAATGTCTTTAAACTTGAATGAAAACAGTGTTTATCAATTGAAAAAACTAACTGACGATAAATGCAGTGAGAAAAGCAAGAGAAAAATCATAACAATTAAAGGGAATTGCGTAATTTAAAATACTAACGAGACGACTAAGATTAGAATCATCGAAAATGTTCGAAGCTTATTTTCAACATATTTCTAAATTTTTAACAAAGACTGTTTATGTTATAAGACAAATAATTTCCAGGTATCTCTACTTCAATTCTTTGGCCAGTTATCGCGAAAAATTTACGGACACGTACTCTTTAAAGCAGAGCAAATACACCGAGCCAATAGTGCTCGAATCGAATTATAAGCGAGCAAGCCAGGCGGGTGTCCAAGCAACGTCACAAAGAGGCGTAATATTTTTCCAATTAGTCCAATTAACGGCGATCGCTTGTTGGAACATTGAGAAACCATTTACACCGGAGAACGTTGTGATAATTGCACAAGACGAGGAGACGCTGCAGTACGTGAGCGGCATCAAAGTAATTCTGAACAGGCACGGCGAGGAAGAACTGTGGTTCAACACAAACAGGCTGCAAAAAACGATAAATATGACCTTGAAACCGACCGAGACGAACTTCCGTATAATCAGAGGGAAAGTTGACGATATTATCAGAGGGACAAATTGCGTGCCTTCCGGTGTAAAACACAGAGCCCCGGATACCACCTTCTGGCACCGGATATGAATCAGATAAATTCCATTATCCCATCAAATTTACTTCAAGAGTTCCTCTGCGCATATCATCCCACACTTGCGATCGTACGAATTACACCAGGACTAAAAATACGCTTCACGTCCTTCTGTACTATGTATGAGTCAGATAATAACGGCGGATGTGGAAAGAATTTGTATGCAAATAACGGCTAAGAACGAATAAGACAGTTCATATTTCACTTGTACACGTTATTGTAATTCATTTACAATATTTTTCTTGGTGAATTTAGCACGGTGATGGTCGTATACTTATGGACACTTGGCAAATTTTATGTATTCTATTAAAAGAAAAATAATGAGGCGAGTGGTTCTTGTATACAAAACGAGTGTCGCTTAAAATCTTACGGTGTGCGGTTCAAATAATTTTTTCACATAAAATGTAAGAATTATGGAAAAAGGAATGGGTTAGGGTTGTTTTATACGAAAGGAGAATGTCACGGGAATATTTTTAACGATAAGTAAATAAAATAAAATGTAATAAAATTGCAAAGCTGAGAACTCCCGAATTGTACTTAAGGATTTTGTGAATGTGCATATTTCATTTTTCAATTTATAATACATCAATTTTGCCGGTAAATCTGTCTGAAGTAATTTCACCTGTCGTCCTTGTTCAGGTGTAATTTTCTACCTTCCTTCGGTTTGACGCCGCTTTAACGTCTCTAACTATATCTACCCTTCGACAAAGATCGATGAAATTTGTTTACACTGCTGAATATACGACGTGTCTCGACCTCCTCACAGTGTCTGTAAGTATTTGTCTGGCGCAAAAACTAAAGCTCGGGACAAAATATTTGTCACTTTTTGCATCTGAGAAAAGATGGA
Source organism: Habropoda laboriosa (assembly GCF_001263275.1). Classification (NCBI taxonomy): domain Eukaryota; kingdom Metazoa; phylum Arthropoda; class Insecta; order Hymenoptera; family Apidae; genus Habropoda; species Habropoda laboriosa. Next base: position 2,532,597 of record NW_017100242.1, read on the forward strand.
AAGAACTTGTTCTAAAGTGCAAAAAAATATAGATGTTTTACACTTGCTAACTTCTGACATTAATACGCGTCACTTGAAAATTGAAGTGCAACTTGTCCGTAAGTATATGCCTGCCATTATGTGTATTTTAGCAATTTTTCTGCGTACAGCGTGTCCTTGAAAGAATGCATCCATTTTTCTCTACTTCCTCAGAGTGACCAATGAAACCAGCACTGGTTGCAGCTCAACTGTGAAAGTTTCACATGACATACCCTGTTTTTGAAAAATAGCGCGGACTAAATGACAAAAGAAATTTTGTATGATAGAATATGCGAGAAATCTTCACACTTCAAGGCAATTTTAATTTCTTTTCACGAAGAGTATTCGTATCGAATCTTTGTAAGGCATTCTTAAAAATTTCGAGAGATCATCTTCACTTTTCCGATAGAAAGCATCTCGTATCACACCGTTGAGCCTAGCCTAAATTTCAGAGAAGGATACAATCTTTTACAGACACTCTCTACGTTATTCCATTTTTCTGCACAGACTAAAAAAACATTTTTCCACCGGCAAAAACTGTTTCACCGATTATTTTCAACAGTCAGAATTCATAAGCTGATTAAGGATTCCAATTGCTTTTCCTATCAAAGACCCCGCTACCGTTGGGCAACTAAACACGGAGGATCGTTGGAATATCTCGGACAGAGTAAGCCGCAAGAATGAGAGGGACTTTCTGCAGCTGACAGCCAGCATGTAGCAATTTAGTTAACCGTTTCATTGCTGCCTTTTGAGATGTAACGACAAGGTCTGCCTATGACAGGGGCGTCACTAGGTACCGGAACGCTTTAAACGATAGTGTAGTCTGCTGGCACGGTACAACCAGAAATATAACGGGAGACAGAAGGAAGTGTTGCGAATGACACACAACCGCAACGTTTTTTCCCCCCCAGGCAAGAAAATCGATACGGTGCCCTTTTCTCGCCCACGATTTCACCAAGTTTTATTAGCCTTTTCGGTGGTACAAGGCCGAACGAAGGAGCGCGGCGGAGGTGGACAGAGAGGGTGGGGACTTGGTTGAGATAAATGCGCATTCACGGGGAATTGTTCGCGTTACTGCCGCGGCACCCTTGGGATACCAATAGGGCGCGCAATGCCGGGAAATTCGTGTCACCTACTTCTCTTTCTGCAGCGCAGTTCGGCGTGTGACTAATGGCGGCATATTCATGGCACAGCCTCGCCTCTCTCTAGCTCCCCTCAACACTACCCGATTCCACACCCCTTACGAAGCTCTGGCAGTTAACCTCAGACAATCCCTTCGACGCGATAATATACGGCTGCCCTTAAATTTTCCTTCCCCTCCGATACCTCCCTCCCCAACATCAGCCTATTCCGACACGTATGCTCGGAAAACTTCCCCTCCTATACTCAATTTTTCCTTGATAATCCAACGTGTGTCTTTCGAACCATTTTTGTACGGTGGATTTTGCAAAATTATACTTCCTCTTTTCTAGTAACGACGTTGGAACTAGAGAGAAATTACGGTACCTTTCAATGTACCGTTGTCGTATCGGAACGATATAAAATATCGCAATTCGAGTAGCGTATAACGTTAACCGCGAACGATCTATGCAAGAGCACGTTCCCACGATCAAATTCGTTATCTTAAGAGCAAGACGTGGAATTACTTAAGAGATGATAGGCGTCTGCGCTGAAGTATCACCTCGGACAAGAGTCTACATCGTGTGGAGAAAAGGTCTGAAATCGGTTTTACGAGGATACTTTTAAAACAACTTTACGAGAGTGCTGTGAAATTTTCAGATAAATTTATATCAACTTTACTGCCCCTGATATACATAACTGCCGGTGTTTAGCACTGATACTCCCAGTCGTATACTCCAATCATTGCAAGTGTCAGCCTCGTTATCGGTGAAAGGGTTCTTCGCAATACATCAGAATCATCAGAAACATAAATAATCCACACCTATTCGTACGTCGCTTATTTCCCTCGGCAAAAGTTCATCGAACGAAGTGCTAAACTGCGAACAATATGATTCTCCTGAAAATTTCATCGCGAGCAATTCATACGGGGTAAGAAAATATTTCCCAATTCCACGTGAAATAAAACGAAAGAATATAGCCGAGCGTTAAACGCGTTGTTTGTCGAGAATGAAATTTTAAACTTTAATTGTGAGATTAATCGCATATTTCATACTCACGGCCTTTCCCAGCGGCTACGGTAAATTACTTGTTCCCCCCCCCCCCCCCCCCCATCCAAAAAAAGCCAGGCTGTTGGGAGAGATGGAGGAACAATCTCTATCTCTCTCTCTCTCTCGTATACATAGCGAGTGAACAAACTCACGTGGTATCTATCCGTTTGCAATTCGAAGGAACGTGGAGATCCTACGGCGATGGAACGTCGGGAGAATTTCGGGCATCTCTCGTGTCTTTATTAAGGCAGCTCATCTATAATTCACCGGGTGGCCCAGGCGAGCTGACAGTGCTGGACTCACCGGCCGCATAAACACACGGCATTTCGTACAGAAGCCCATGCACGCCAGTGTATGGCACGCATTGCGGTTGTCAGCTCTAGTCAACGTGTAATTTACTATCCTGTCTCGGCTCGATGCAGATGCGCCCGGTGCTGGGAACCTGGACCACCAAGTACCGTCTGCAAGGCTGAACGTCCGCGCTAACGGCTCTACGGGAACGCGGACATCGGCTGCACTGCCGGTGCCGTATTGCCGTTGTTTCTGTTGCTAGTTACGATCCAAGTGGACAATACTGCTGGGCTAGGCACTGACCACTCGGAACCAGGCCACCGCAAGGTGGCCATAAACTAAGTGCTACATCCTGCTCACCGTTTCGCTATTAGTTCGCAGAGAAGTTTACTGTTAGATCCTCGGGAGTATCTTGACAGCGTGTCCGTCAATCAAGGTGCTCCCTTTTCTCCTCGGTTTTTTTGTGTTTATTGCAGCGACGAGGACGAGAGAGAATCGCTGTCGTAGTTGGGGACTTTTTGGTTTGAAATTTCGAACGTTTGTTGGTAGCTCGTGAAAAGTGATTTATGTAGAACTTTAGGGTTGCCTTGGAATTATTATTCAATGTTGAGAATTTTGCAGAGTAGGATTAGCTCGAGTGAAACACTTAAGTCGGCAAGTTACCATTTGCAATATTTTACGACTGCAATACATCAGCTCGCGATTATTATCGTCCCGTTCCTTCCTTCCCCTGCGGAATACGAGTTTCGGGAATGTGGAGCGGCGTACGCAACGGTTGTAAAAAATAACGAGTAAAGCTTGCGCTCCGCGGGGTGCATTTCAAGTGCAAGAATTACGTGACACGTGTGGAGTAATAAAAATGTGAAGTCTATCAAGTACAAAGCACTATCTGTGACAGAAATCGTCGTAAGAATTGACGTGAAACTGCTCATGCGTCAGAAAACGATCTTACACAAGCAATAGATTCAAAAATAAAACGGCATAAAGAAATATCGAACAGAATCGTGCCGCAACGAAATTGCCACTTCCGCTAATGAAATTTGCCGAAAGGCCATTATACACCCACATCCTCCACCTACATATTTGCATGCAATTAAGATTCGATATTCGGGTTCGCAAGAAGCACACGTCGGACAAAATCAATACCTTCTAATTAACAAGTTCACCTTAAAACCTAATTACCATATTTTCTCCGCCGTCTAACATGAAAAAGCAACAAAACCATCCCAGACAACAGTAATAGCCGCATTCCTCTCACGACTACCAGGAAGTCTCTCCAACCTAAGACTTCCGTCTTGCGCCACATTTCACACTGTCCATCCAACGTTCTATCCATCTGTTCCACCGTTACCACCGTCTCGTTTCATCCTCCTCTCTCTTTTTCTTGCACAGAGGCGAGCAGCAGTGTGCAATGCGTGGTTGAAATGTCGTTTGCTTTGCGAACCGGTCCCTTACATTCGTAACCGTTCGTTATCGTTAGTTCCGCTTGGCGAGGCGCGTTCACAGCGTAAACACGTACGAACGTAGGTACATAAGCGTGCTGTGTTCGAAGGGGGCGGAGGAGGTGGTCGGCGGAGGACGAGGGGGGCGGTTGGGAAAGAGGTGGTGGAGAGAGGTTGACAGGGTGTACGGGTGAGGTTTGAGAGCGCATTTCGGAGGAAGGTGTGGCCGTTTCGACTTCTCCCATTCGTTACCTTTGCCGCGAGCACACGAGCGTGTGCGAGCGCGCGCGAGTCGTGTTTACGAGCGCAAATAACGGTGCAGCTGAAACTTTTTGTTGCCGTTTCCTTTCCACCTTTTTCCAGAGAGCGTTCTCGCCGCTCCTAACACACAAGCGCACCTCTGATGATATCACGCTTCGGTGATCGTGCACGGTATCGGTGTATTAACACACAGGCGTGTAATGTACGTGCATATGCACGCGGGGTCTTATTTATGTGCTGCCGTTACACAATCCACCAATAATCACCGACATTTTTACTTCTTTCTCCTGTTTTTTTCCTTTTTTTTGTTCTTTTACCGAGACGTGGAATTAGGGTTAACCTAAGTTTAGTTCGCAGTAACGTTTTCGTTGATAAGTCTTGTGTTATTCGGTCGAAAGAACGGGTTTCCGGAATATAGTTGTTTTTAGAAAGAAACGTCGATAGCGGTTTCGGTGACGTGTAAATTATATACCGGGTGTCCTGGATTTTTCGGATCGAATTTTGTGAAACTCCGTGAGTGTGTTCTGTGGGTGTAGGTGAGAAGAAAAGGTTATATAGATATGGGTCGTTTGAAGGTTTGTTGAGAAGTTACGGCAATAATACGAAGTAGGAAGAGAACGGTGACGGATGTGAGGTTGTGATACAGAATAGGAGCAGATCTAATCTGTCTGTGCCAGCTGTTTTTACGCGCTGAGGTCGTTGAAGGAGGTGAATGTAACTTTTACCAGTCCCATTCTTGTCTTGTATCATAGTAACCGCGAGTTCGTTACCCTTTCCTTCGTGTTTCGTATTTTTTATCGCAACCTTTTAACGGAGCTTCGAACGACCCGTATTTATATAACATTTTCTTCTTACCTATATCCATAGAACGTACTGACAAAGTTTGGTTGAAAACAATTGGGTCACCCTCTATATATCTACTTTTTGCGAATTCGTGGAAATCATTGACATTTAAATCGCGACGAACACACACTTCTGCATAATTTAAAAATTTTCTCTAGAAATACTTTATACGTCTAGTTTTTTCCGTTAGAGGTATTAATTAAACGTCACTTGAATTTTTCGTAGAACTGTTAAAAAGTTTCGTTGAAAAAGAAGATTTAACGTCATACGTTTGGTTTCAAATCTAAAATTTAAATATAACACTGTGATAGTATATGTTTACTTTTAATAATGTATTTTAATATAAAATAACACACAAGTATTTACAAATGAATTCTTATCTTCGTAATATGTTAATCTTTCGAGGAATCCCCCGTTCAATTTAACTTAATTCAATGCTAATGCGAACAGCAATTTTAAACTGCTTGCAGCATATTCGCTAGTCCTCTCGTGTTTTTTTCTCTTATACATTTTTCTGCATAATAGGTTTAATGGGATCGAGTTTGGATATTATGTTAATCTCGGTAGAAACTGTTTTTACCGTAAAAGGTGTATACTTGGAATTACAGACGATTCTCTGATAAATACAATCTTTCTTCCTTACCAAGCGAAAACATACAATATTTACATTTAAATACCTGTATTGCATTTCACGATTGAACTATATTTCTCGACGGTGCGAAATTTTCTAAAAAATAATTCCACCATCGTCACTATCAGCGCAATTACAATTCATGTAAAAGCACAATTTTCATACACTCCCACATTTCCTCCGGAAAATACCGAAAAATTTGAAAGTTAAATTCTCACGTTCAAGTTACCATACTATGAATCAATCAACTGAAACGACCTGTTTGATGCACAACTTTAAAATGCACGTTCAATGATTCATAGACTCGGTGCAATTCATCACTGTTTTCAACTATCAAACGACAATGCAACATTAAATCAGCACGACAAACAGACGTATATACAAAGAAGGAGAGAGAAGACCTGCAATAGAAACATGCCAGCTAGGTTCCACTCGTTCGCCAAATTTTCCACATCGATAGACGGCGAAAGAAAACGATCGTTCCAGGATAGACGTAACGAGTAGCTGAGATAGAAATATACGTACCGGGTGGGTCAGGTGTAGGTTTCAGTGAAAGATAGCCGATGGATGCAGGCGGTGATGTTGGAAGTATGCGTGGAATCAGCGCGACGATGACCAGTATTACCGCGTCAACCCAACCCATCTCGCAGATCTTCGTGGCATAATTCCCCGGGGTTCTATTTGTGACGAGGACAAGCGGCTAGTATGACACATATACTAGGGATGATATATTCCGCGTTATTTATTTCGAACAACACCGATCGGCGCGCCAGCAAAATAGAAATCAGGCCGTGGCCCCTGAATATTCAGCGTTGGTTTTTGAGTTTGGCACAGCCATCAATCGTGGAAACGATGTGGCGTGATTAATTTTGCCGGACCACCTCTCCGGTCACTGAAATGCGCCGCATCGCACAATTCCTGTCGATCACAGAATACGTCCCATGTCAATCGTTACTTCATTGAATATGTTTAATAGCCGCCAGTCATTGCCAATTGATTACGCAGTCTACCATGACGAATTTCCCTCGCCGATTTTTGTTACAGACGGTGTTTCTTCCCGAAACGTAAGGAATATTAACGTTGCTGCGTATCGTTTAATTAACGTGATTTAAGTATCACGAATTATGGATATTGCAATGCTAATTCTAACTGAATAAAAACTTGACGCTGTTTAAATTGCTTCCGATAAATGTTCCATAGCGGGTGAGCCGCGTGAAACAAGCTTCGTCGTGGTTATTGGCAATTTTAGGAAGAAGACAGTGGCGGCAAAATCTTTTGTTTCGACGTTTCAAAATTTTTCAAAATCTTTAAATTGGGCGTGAATTAAGAAAAATA